>NC_073385.1:66709463-67003130 GCF_028641065.1 Leucoraja erinaceus
TTAGTTGCAGTAATTATGAAAAAACTAAGGTTGCATTGAATATTTTATTGTACATTATTTACAGTTGCATATTACAGAGGAACAGTTCAACGAGTTGGGCTGCAATTAGTGTCATTTTGTTGAGTTTAAACTTGGGAACGGGTAACGTTGAGATTTTTGTGAAAGATTCAGTGAAGTGACTGCAAGAGAAGAGGATTATACAAAGCTGAGGTAGGGATGGGAATATTTACCAAAGGTTGCCGAGTGCACTTATTCCAATTACAGAGTCAATAACAAATTAGATGTGGTTAAGAAGGAACTGCAGATGCTGGAAAATCGAAGGCAGACAAAAGTGCTGGAGAAACTCAGCGGGTGCGGCAGCATCTATGGAGCGAAGGAAATAGGCAACGTTTCGTGCCGAAACGTTGCCTATTTCCTTCGCTCCATAGATGCTGCTGCACCCGCTGAGTTTCTCCAGCACTTTTGTCCACCAACAAATTAGATGTGATGTTTCCCAAACAAGCGAGTCAAAGAGTCAGGAGAATTTTAGCTAGGTTTTTTTTTTTTAAAGTATACTTATTATTAACTTTCACCTGTTTTATTAATATCTATTATTACACTTGTACAAAAACACCTTCAATATACATATGAAAAGATTAAAATACTTAAACTACGATAGCATCTATACAGCTAAGCCTTCCAATTTCAAAGTTGTACAAAAAAGTGCTGATACTAAGGAAGTGTAAGAAATGAAGGATTAAATTAAATACTACACTGTGCTTAAGTGTAACAGGTCGAACAGCATATTTTCCTTCCTTATAGCCCAAACCAATGCAATGCAAATGTAACTAAAAGTTGTCTCACCCTGGTCCCTGCGAATATAATTTTAATACCATTGGCAGATTAATAAATAAAGCATTTAAATAGTCAGTTTAACTTTATACCGTGGCAGAAATTTTTAAGCTGTACAATCCTGCAGCTGATGCCTTTAAAAATCCTATAAAATAAAGAGTTACACTATCGGGCAACATGTAAATTTAGTACTAAAAAGTAGACTTAGATCACACAGTACAAAGAGCCGGTGAAAATATCAAATGTTGGTGCAAGGAATTTTAAAATCGAAAGCCCTGAGGAAAAAGTATTAGAAAATGTGGCACTTGAGGATTTCTGAATATTTTCACTCTGTACAAATAGAAATTAGGCCTTTGTTGCAGTTTACAAAGTTGCTGTTAGCCAGGGCTTTTTATGAAGCAAATCTTATACAATAGACCAACCACACAGTGGCTGCATATTTTCATAAGCCACATCCAGTCACCAAGCTTACAGGGCTCGCTTAGAAAATCCACCTCGTGACAAGAGTCAAATACAAGTCAGAAGTTGAATAAATCAAGAGCGCAGCAGCCACGCTGACAACTACCAGTTCCCTCGGTGAATCTTCCTTGTTTGGAGCCGGCTCGTGTTTGTCCCGGCTCACACAGCAATCCCTGGTGATGAAGGGCCCTGCCGTTGCTTAGTAACTGTTTTCATGGCCGGCCAGGATGTAGAGGTTGCTGTAGGCCATGGGGTTGTCTGTCGGCCGGCTTTGCAGAACCACCACTCTGCAATGGAAATGAAACATCGCTTTATGCCTCATCATTATTGTTCAACCTCCGACTTTGCAAAGTACCCTCGGCAGTGGTGAAACATTAATCTGGTATCTTTTCAAATGTGGGGAACATACATGTGGAGCAAGGGGATGAATCCACAAACCTTTCCCGCCGTCTATCTGTTTTGTGTCTCAACACAGACACAAAATAATGCCCCTGTCCCACTTAGGAAGCCTGCACAGAAACCTCTGGAGACTTTATGCCCCACCCAAGGTTTCCGTGCGGTTCCCGCAGGTTGCAGGTGGTTGCCGGAGGTTGCAGGTAGTGGAAGCAGGTAGGGAGACTGACAAAAACCTCCGGGAACCGCACGGAAACCTTGGGTGGGGCGCAAAGTCTCCAGAGGTTTGCGTTCAGGTTTCCTAAGTGGGACGGGCATAACTCAGCGGGGCAGGCAGCATCTCTGCTTGGAAGCAATGGGTGATGTCTCGGGTCGAAAGAAGTGTCTCTGAACTATGGTCGCAACCGAACACGTCACCCATTCCTTCTCTCCAGAGATGCTGCTGCCTGTCCCGCTGAGTTACTCCAGCATTTTGTGTCCATCTTCGGTGTAAACCAGCATCTGCAGTTCCTTCCTAAATCCTTCCAACACAACTTTTCCCACCTGTCTGGTTGCATCCAAGATGATTAGCACACGCTGCATTTAATCCATCACACAGACCAGACTTCCCACCACAGACTCCATCTATACTTCACACTGCCTCAGTAAAAGCAGCCAGCATAATCAAAGACTTGTCCCACCCCGGCCGTTCCTCCATTCTGGCAGATAGTACAGAAGCTTCAGAGCATGCACCACCAGCTCAGGAACAGATTCTTCCCCTCTGTTATCAGTCTTCTGAACTGTCCTTCCACCAGGTAGGGCACTGTCTGATTCACCTCTACCCCATTATGGACATGGGACTTTGTCTAACGAACTGGTGTGCTACAATGCTGAGAACTACAGTTTTTCACTGTAGCTCGGTACATGTTACAATAAACTAAACGGAAACTACATTCTGCCCTGGATCTTCCCTTTAGTTCTACCTGGTGCATAGAGGATAACCTGATTGTATCTATAGAAGGAAATCTGATCTGTTTGGATAGTGTACAATACAAAGCTTTTCACTGTACCTCGGTACATGTGACAAAAATAGACCTTAACTTAATATTGTGTTGAATGCAAGAACTGCATGCGATGCTTGCTGAGGATGGCACGATGGCGCAGCGGTAGAGTAGCTGCCTTACAGCGCAAGAGGCCCGGGTTCCACCCCGACTACGGAAGTTTGTATGTTCTCCCCGTGACTGCGTGAGTTTTCTCTGAGATCTTCTACTTCCTCCCACACGCCAAAGTCCTGCAGGTTGTTTGGGTCAATTGGCTTGGTGCAAGTGTAAATTGTCCCGAGTGTGAGGGATAGTGTTAGTGTGCGGGGATCGCTGGGCGGCGTGGACTCGGTGGGGCCAAGGACATGTTTTTGCTATGTATCTCTAAACTAAACTGAACTCTTACTGGAGATGAGGCAAGTCTGGACGTTTTGACCCCTCTCTGGGTATTCCTGCCTCATTCACTGCTCAATTCCTGTGCTGCTGATTGCTCAATGTACCAGCAGCCGGTATAATCCATTCCCTGAAGCAGTGGGGGACACTTGATACCACGAGCCATCGCTGAATGCCAGGTGTTGGATAAAACACAACATGCACAAAATATATGAGGTATTTCTACCACTCTTGCTCAATTGTGCAATCAGCAGTTAGATGAAAGCATGGACACACTCTATAGTCACGTTCCACAACCTAGAGTCACTCATACAGCACGGCAAGAGGAACATTAATATGATGACCAAGATGCTCCATCTCAACTAGTCCCATCCGTCCATGTTTAGCCCACATCCTAAATATTTCCCATCCATTTACCTGTCCAAGTGCCTTTTGAATGGTGTCAATAGTAGATTCAAGATTTAAGAGAGCTTATTGTCATGTGTCCCAGATAAGACAATGAAATTCTTGCTTTGCTTCAGCACAACAGAATATTGTAGGCATAAATAAATACAGAACAGATCAGTGTGTCCATATACTATTGAATATATATATATATATATATATATATATATATATATATATATATATATATATATATATATATATATATATATATATATATATATGTATATATATATATATATATATATATATATATATATATATATATATATATATATATATATATATATATATATATATATATATGCACACATAAATAAGTATATAAAGTGCCACAGGCTATTAAAGTTCAGAGTTTTGTTTGAGTTGAGTTTAATAGCCTGATGGCTGTGGGGAAGCAGCTATTCCTGAACCTGGATGTTACAGATTTCAGGCTCCTGTACCTTCTACCTGGAGGTAGCGGGGAGATGAGTGTGTGGCCAGGATGATGTGGGTCCTTGATGATGCTGCCAGCCTTTTTGAGGCAGCGACTGCGATAGATCCCCTCGATGGTGGGGAGGTCAGAGCCGATGATGGACTGGGCAGTGGTCACAACTTTTTGCAGTCTTTTCCGCTCCTGGGCGTTCAAGTTGCCGAACCAAGCCACGATGCAACCGGTCAGCATGCTCTCTACTGTGCACCTGTAGACGTTCGAGATAGTCCTCCTTGACAAACCGACTCTCCGTAATCTTCTCAGGGAGTAGAGGCGCTGATGTGATTGCTTTATAATTGCTTCAGTACCTGCCTCAACTACCTCCTCTGGCAGCTCATTCCAGAAGCTGAGTCCATGGTGGAGCTTGGCCAATAAGTTTAGAACTTTCCCTTTTAACTAGAAGTTCAGAATAAAATAAGTCAGTGGAGCCTACGTTGAGAACATCTCCAGTTCCATGCACAACCGCCTGGAAAATCTGAGGCAGATCTGCCAACGGCTGATCATTGACTCGAGAATAACAGAATGAAAGACAAAATATTACCTTAGGAAAAACTGATGCGCATTAAATATTTGAAAATTCATTGAGAAATGAGAAAAGATGCCAGTACTGGGCATTGCAAGATCCTGCTCATAACGAGTGGTCCAATGTGGGGATTGGCCCATCGGTGGGTTGAAGGGACTGTTTCCGTGCTGTATCACTGAAGTAAACAGTAACAGCAGCAATGCATGCGAGCGGTATTTCAAATGCCAACACATATAAACAAGTCCAATAGATAAAACAATGGCAAATGCCACAACGTATAGACAAGGCTGTCTTACCGATCCGATCCCAAGAGGCGAAACACTCGGCTTTTATCAGATATCTCCTGGGTCACCTGAATTGGAAGAGTTGAGAAGTTTAGTAACTTTAACTTTCAGTTGTGAAATTTGACATGACATTGATCGGACCATAAAGGTGTATCCTGGCACTTGCCCAATAAAAAGATTGATTGCATATCTCCTGGGTTATTGGAGGATCGAGTCAGCTTAAAACCATCCATAGAACATCCGTACAACACTGGGACAGGCCCTTCGGCCCACAATGTCCATGCCGACTAATCTGCCACATGTGATCGATATTCCTCCATTCCCTATGTGTCCAGCTAAAAGCTGCTGAAATACCACTGTTATATCTTCCTCCATCACCACCCCTAGCAGCTCGTTCTTGCTCCTGCACATCTCCTTTAGGCTTTGCCAGTCTCACCTTAAAGCGATGCCCTCTAGTCTTTGGCATTTCCACCCGGGGGAAAACATTGTCTAGCACACCCATCCATGCCTCTCATAATTTTATTTACTTCAATCAGGTCTCCCCTCAATCTCTGAGTCTCCAGATTTCACTTGTTAGGAGGCCTTTGTGCAAAAAGCACACATTAGTCAATATTTGTGTAGTTGTGTACAGATTTAGTGACCCACCCCCCAAAGATGTACCTAAGTGATGCGCTGTACAAGGAACTGGGAACCAATTTGTTCCTTCCCTAGAACTTCATTAACGTGAAAACTCATCTTTAGCATGTTGGGGTCTTTTAGTTTTTTTTTTTTTTTAAACATTTTTTTAATTAGAAGCAATTGTACAAAGATAAAACATTCAGCATCTAGAATTAAACAATTATTGTACAGCTTCATTTTTAACCTTATAATCTAAATGATAAAAATGAAAAAAATGAAAAAAGAGAAAGCAAGAAAGGAAAGAAGTAAAAAGTGAAAAGATAAAGGCGAACAAGAAAAGTCCCCTAAACTACCAAAGCAGTGCAGCAGAATGATAGAGAAATTAAAAAAGTGGAGATATACCTTGCTCCTGCACATCTCCTGCACCCCCCCGCCCCCCCCCCCCAACCTAGCATCGGATTTCAAGTCAAGTCAAGTCAAGTTTATTTGTCACATACACATACGAGATGTGCAGTGAAATGAAAGTGGCAATTGCTCGCGGACTTTTGTGCAAAAGACAAACAACAAAACAACCAAACAAATTATAAACACAATCATAACACACATATTCTTTTACATAATAAATAATAGAAGGAAAAACGTTCTGTCGAGTTAGTCCCTGGTGAGATAGGCGTTTACAGTCCGAATTGCCTCTGGGAAGAAACTCCTTCTCAACCTCTCCGTTCTCACTGCATGGCAGCGGAGGCGTTTGCCTGACCGTGGCGGCTGGAACAGTCCGTTGCAGGGGTGGAAGGGGTCTCCCATGATTTTGTTTGCTCTGGAGTTGCACCTCCTGTTGTATAGTTCCTGCAGGGGGGTGAGTGAAGTTCCCACAGTGCGTTCGGCCGAACGCACTACTCTCTGCAGAGCCTTCTTGTCCTTGGCAGAGCAATTCCCAAACCAGATGGTAATGTTCCCGGACAAGATGCTTTCCACCGCCGCTGCGTAGAAGCACTGTAGGATCCTCGGAGACTCTGAATTTCCTCAATTGCCTGAGGTGGTAAAGGCGCTGCCTTGCCTTACTCACCAGTGCTGAGGCGTGTGATGCCCATGTCATATCCTCAGAGATGTGGACTCCCAGATATTTAAAACAGTTCACCCTATCCACAGGATCCCCATTTATACTCAATGGAGTGTACGTCCTCGGATGATGTAAATCTGTGTTTCACCATACTATTGTTGTAAGAATTCAGTAAAGGGTGTCCATGTCTTAAGAAATTGAGTGTTCAAGAAGGAACTGCAGATGCTGGAAAATCGAAGGTACACAAAAGTACTGGAGAAACTCAGCGGGTGCAGCAGCATCTATGGAGCGAAGGAAATAGGCGACGTTTCGGGCCGAACCCCTTCTTCAGACTGATCTTAAAATCTTAAGAAATTGATCTGGTTTTTCCGCCAAGACAAGCCTTCTTTAGCATGTTGTGAGAATGCAAAAACATTCCTTGAGAAAGGCCGAGCTTATTTCGGACAAATTTAAGTTAATTAGTGTTCAATGTTACAATACCCACTTTGGCGTGAAACAGGAATAGATGTTCCACAAGCTTGGAAATACGTGCTGGCACGTCCCCCGGGACACGGCAGCACATCCCAACACTCCTCACAGGAGCAGGTGACAGCATCCTTAATGCTCCATCAAGGATAGAGATCTCCTCCATCAGTGAGGGAACTGGCACACCAACGTCTGGTAATGTGGTCAAGACATCGACAAAAGTTGGAGGATCAGAAGTGATAGGAGCAGAATTAGGCCGTTCAGCCCATCAAGCCCACTCCGCCATTCAATCGCTCCCTGCTAACCCCACTCTCCTGCCTTCTCCCCTTCACCCCTGACACCCGCACTAATCAAGAATCTACCTATCCCTGCCTTAAAAATATCCATTGACTTGGCCTCCACACAGCCTTCTGTGGTAAAGAATTCCACAGATTCACCACCCTCTGACTAAAGACAATTATTCGGTAGACAAAAATGCTGGGGAAACTCAGCGGGTGATGCTGATGTTTAGTGACGATAGGAATAGTGACGTTTCGGGTCAAGACCCTTCTTCAGTCTCAACCCGAAACGTCACCTATTTCATTCGCTCCATAGATGGATGCTGCCTCGCCCGCTGAGTTTCTCCAGCTTTTTTGTCTACCCGAGATCCTACATCCCCCAGCCAGGTGAATGATTAATAGTGAGAAAAGCACTGCAAAGATGATAAAATCTAATTCCACTTACAATTTCAATTGCCCATTCAAAAGCAGTCACATTACACTCCATTTATAAATGCTCAACGTATCAATCAGATGCGAACATTCGGTCTGTTTAGTGTTACCAGGGAGCTTGTTGAGTGTTTACTTTTCAACACCTTATTTAAATGCTCAAACTCGCTGTCAGGCAACCCTTTGTGCCAGTTAATTGTCCCATTTGTATAAAAGGTTTTTTTGTTGTGCATGTACAAATCTGTGTGTCAGCTTCAAAGGGGAATACCTTGGGGGAGTACAAAGTGAACAGCAAATTACCAATGAAAAGATTCTCAGAAAACGTGACGA
This sequence comes from Leucoraja erinaceus, assembly GCF_028641065.1. Taxonomy (NCBI): domain Eukaryota; kingdom Metazoa; phylum Chordata; class Chondrichthyes; order Rajiformes; family Rajidae; genus Leucoraja; species Leucoraja erinaceus. The sequence goes on from NC_073385.1 coordinate 66,717,462, forward strand.
TGCGTTTAAAAAAATTCATTTCTTAAGAGTGCCGAACAAGCGGGCACAGTTTACAGGACATTGGACGTGAGTAAGTAAGTAAGTAAGTAAGTAAGCAAGCTTATTGGCCAAGTATTCACATACAAGGAATTTGCCTTGGTGCTCCGCCCACAAGTAACAACATGACATACAGTGACAGTTACGAATGATTCAGAAAACACTAAACATTAATAATAATAATAATAATAATAAAACATTAATGATAAAACACCATTGATCAAGCATTGTTCATATTCTTTGTCACTCTTCCAGGGAGATGCTAACTGCATTTCGTTGTCTCTGTACTGTACACTGACAATGACAATAAAGCTGAATCTGAATCTGAATGTGAACCAACAAAATACCAGATCACCACGCTAGGTGAATTATGGCCGGTGCCCAGATACCGAGTCTCGTTTACTGCACAGTTTTCACACACAGAGAGTGGTGAATCTCTGGAACTCTCTGCCGCAGAAGGTAGTCGAGGCCAGTTCATTGGCTATATTTAAGAGGGAGTTAGATGTGGCCCTTGTGGCTAAAGGGATCAGGGGGTATGGAGAGAAGGCAGGTACGGGATACCAAGTTGGATGATCAGCCATGATCATATTGAATGGCGGTGCAGGTTCGAAGGGCCGAATGGCCTACTCCTGCACCTATTTTCTATGTTTCTATCGACCTCGTGGCCCCGCTCAGCCAAGAACGTTTCATTTTACAGATTGCTTTCGCTTTCGCTCCAACTCTGCGTCTCATTTAGAAACAAGATGGGGAAATAAACCCAAGTAGCAATAAAGGGCCAGACTGATCAGTGACTGGGTTGGTTCACTGTTCTGCTGCGTTTGATCTGAGACTTCAGCAGAGCTGCAAGCTTGCTGAGTATCCCAGCATCTACACACTACAGGTGGTGCAGCCTTACTGTAGAGTTGCTGCCTTACAAGGGCCTGTCCCACTTGGCGACTGCCGGCATCATTGATTGACATGGCAGGTCACCGAATAATTTGCGTTGTGACGACGTATTGACGCGCGCCGTTTATTCAAGTGTCGAATTTTTTATTTTGTTGCCGCTGGATTTTGAAATGTTCAAAATCTTTTGACGACCCCGATATGACGCTGGCAGTTGTCGAAAAAAAATCCCCAACTTCGACAGGCCCTTGACAGCACCAGAGACCCAGGTTCGATCCCGACCGTGGGGGCTGTCTGTGCGGAGTTTGTACGTTCTTCCTGTGACCTGCGTGGGTTTTCTACGAGATCTTTGGTTTCATCCCACACTCCAAAAACGTAGAAGTTTGTAGGTTAATTTGCTTGGTGTATATCTGTAAACATTGTCCCTGGTATAGGATAGTGTTAGGGTGCGCAGCGCGGACTCGGTGGACCAGCGGGCCTGTGTCGCGCTGTATCTCTAAAACAACAATGCCAGTCTCCTTATCTGGCACAGCACAAACACTCCATTCATTCACTCGGATCGTAGGGCTGGAGTAGTCACTTCCAGCTTAGAAAACATCTTTAGATGTTAATTGTCACACATTTTAGTCTGTAGATAATGTTCTGATGTTAATTCTTTTTAGATAATTTGCAGAATTTAATTGAATTTAGCTCTCAAGACATTTCAAACTTAAAACAATCAAATGACAGCTCGATTTTGGTATCGGTTGGTGAGTGAGGAGTGAGACCTCAATGCAGGCTGTTCTGTTGGAGTGTCGAGTGATTCATGGCAGCAAGCCACAACATCCCTGGGCAGCAACTCCAGTCAGTGGCCTCGGGCTGGTCACATCTAGCACACGTTACCTCACGAGACAATATCCATATTCTATGAGACAATCTTACAGCTCTGCACTATGATCTCAAAAAGCAACTTCCATCTTTAGTTTCATTTAGAGATACAGCGCAGAAACGGGACCCTTCGGCCCACCAAGCGTGTCCGCACCGACCAGTGATCCCTGGACACCAACACTATCCTACACACACTGGAGACAATTTGGCATTTATACCTAGCCAATTAACCTGCAATCCTGTACGTCTTTGGAGTGTGGGAGGAAACCGAAGATCTCGGAGAAAACCCACGCAGATCACGGGGAGAACGTATAAGCGCCGTGCAGACAGCACCCGTAGTTGGGATCGAACCTGGAACTCTGGTGCTGCAAGGCAGCAACTCTACCTTGCCCCCCTTGTTCAGAATGATCATAGAAACATCGAAAAATAGGTGCAGGAGTAGGCCATTCGGCCCTTCCAGCCAGCACCGCCATTTAATGTGATCATGGCTGATCATCTAAAATCAGTAAGCACCCTGTTCCTGATTTTTCCCCATATCCCTTGATTCCGATAGCCCCAAGAGCTAAATCTAACTCCCTCTATAAAATATCCAGTGATTTGGCCTCCACTGCCTTCTGTGGCAGAGAATTCCGCAGATTTACACCTCTGTGGGTGAAAAATGTTTTCTTCATCTCAGTCCTAATTGGCGTACCCCTTATTTTTAAACTGTGACCTCTGGTTCTGGACTCCCCCAACATCAGGAACATTTTTCCTGCATCTAGCCTGTCCAATACTTTAAGAATTTTATATGTTTCTATAAGATTCCCTCTCATCCTAAATTTCAGTGAACACAAGCCCATTGTTTCATCAAGGGTCAGTCCCGTAACCGGGTTTTGGCCCAAAACGTCGCCTATTTCCTTCGCTCCATTGATGCTGCCTCACCCGCTTAGTTTCTCCAGCACTCTTGCCTACCTTCGACTTTCCAGCATCTGCAGTTCCTTCATGAACATCCTGGGAATTAACCTGGTGAACCTCCGCTGCACTCCCTCAATAGCAAGAATGTCCTTCCTCAAATTAGGAGGGCAAAACTACACACAATGCTCCAGGTGCGGTCTCACCAGGGCCCTGTTCAACTGCAGTAGGACATCCTTGCTCCTGAACTCAAATCCTCTCGCAGCAGCCAACATGCCATTAGCTTTCTTCACTGCCCGCTGTACCAAGTGAAACAGAACACTATAGGGATAATGATCATCTTTATGGCAACTGTAATGCAATGAGGCAGGACTTACTTCATTTGACTTGAAGCTTTTTCCCTGCATACCGTGCTTCCAGAAGGCCAGTATACTGTCCTGCAGGCAGACTGAGAAAGCAGGGAGATAGCGAGTTAGCAGGAGAACATTTTATATTGGAATCATTTCAATATATATTTCACCTCCCCCCTCGACTCCGTCCAAGGACCCAAACAGTCTTTCCAGGTGAGGCAGAGGTTCACTTGCACCTGCTCCAACCTCATCTACTGTATCCGCTGTTCCAGGTGTCAACTCCTGTATATCGGTGAGACCAAGCGCAGGCTCGGCGATCGTTTCGCTGAACACCTCCGCTCCCTCCGCCGTAACTTATCTGATCTCCCGGTTGCTCAGCACTAACTCCCCCTCCCATTCCCAATCTGACCTTTCTGTCCTGGGCCTCCTCCATTGTCAAAGTGAGGCCCAGCGCAATTGGAGGAACAGCACCTCATATTTTGCTTGGGTAGTTTACACCCCAGCGGTATGAACATTGACTTCACTAACTTCAAGTAGCCCTTGCTTTCCCTCTCTCTCCATCCCCTCCCCTTTCCCAGTTCTCCCACTCGTCTCACTGTCTCCGACTACATTCTATCTCTGTCCCGTCCACTCCCCTGACATCAGTCTGAAGGTCTCGACCCAAAAAGTCTCTCCAGAGATGCTGCCTGTCCCGCTGAGTTACTCCTGCATTTTGTGTCTACCTTCAATATATTTCACGCCCAGCTTACAAATCTATGCAGAACTTTGTAAATAATCCTTCAAATAAACATTTCACATAATGATACAACTGAGAAACATGCAGTGCAAGAATGTTTTCAGACTATTTCCTTGGAGACAGTTCCATTTCCTCGGAGTGCAGGAGGATGAGGGATCTTAGAGAGGTGCATTAAATCATAAGAGGAATAGATCGGGTAGACGCACGGAATTTTTTACCCAGAGTAGGGGACTCGAGGACCAGAGGACACAGATTCAAGGTAAAGGGGAAAAGATTTAATAGGAATCTGAGGGGTAACTTTATGTGTGTATGGAACAAGCTGCCAGAGGAGGTAGTTGAGGCTGGGACTATCCCAGCATTTAAAAAACAGTTAGACAGGTACATGGATAGGACAGGTTTGGTGGGATATGGACCAAGCGCAGGCAGGTGGGACTAGTGTAGCTGGGACATGTTGGCCGGTGTGGGCAAGTTGGGCCTGTTTCCACACTGTATCACTCTATGACTCTCTTGGCAACCTTACCATGTTCAATCTTATTTGAACTTTAACTTCCAAACCTGAACACGGAGTTGTTGAGTTTTCTTCTCAGCGTTTAGCTCAGTTCCCCACGAGGTCTCACTTCTGACACCTCCCTCTCCCCTGGATTTTAATTACAAATAACTCCCTGATTTTACAGTGGTGTCTGCCTCCACTGTTCTTCAAGGTACTTCACATCCTGTTACAGTAAAAACATTTGTCCCCACTCTACAATTATAAACAGCAAGAACTAGTCAAGTCTATTTGTCACATACGCATACGAGATGTGCAGTGAAATGAAAAGTGGCCATGCCTGTGGAATGTGCAAAAAAAAACTACAACACAGAATAGAACAGAATCAGTAATTACATATTGGTGAGAAAAAAAAGCAAGAAAAAAAACCCAGCAATTTAAAAAAACCAACACATTAGTTTGGTGCAGTAAAGAGTTTAAAGTCCGAATGCCCTGTGGGAAGAAACTCTGTCTCATCCTCTCTGTTTTCACAGCATGACAGCGGAGGCGTTTGCCTGACCGTAGCAGCTGGAACAGACCGTTGCTGGGGTGGAAGGGGCCCCCCATAATGTTGCTGGCTCTGGATCTGCTCCTTCTGATGTATAGTTCCTGCAGAGAGGCGAGTGTAGTTCCCATAGTGCGTTCGGCCGAACGCACTACTCTCTGCAGAGCCTTAGCCATACTGTGAACTAGTCATAGTTTAACAAAAATGGTGCCAACAACTTCATAAATATCCGATAGCAGATCCATCGTAGGAGTGTTTTCAAACAGAATCAAACAAACCCTATTCTCCAGTGAAGCTTCGAGAGAGCTGAATCTAGCAACTCGCCTGCTCTCTGGGTCCTTGCCAGGTAACAACAGGCCTCTGTCCCCGAGAACCCCATTGGCTTGAGGTTTGGGGGGAGAGGTGGTGGTAGAGGTGTGTGGGAAGGAACTGCAGATGCTGGTTTACACAGAAGACAGACACAAAATGTTGGAGTAGCTCAGCGGGACAGGCAGCATCATCTCTGGAGAGAAGGAATGGGTGAGCTTTCGGGTTGAGACCCTTTTTCAGACTGAGAGTCAGGGGGAGAGGGAAGCGAGAGACATGGAAGGGCAAGGTGTGAAAGTGACAGATCAAAGCAGACGGTGATCAAGGAAATGTAGAATGGTTCATTGTTGGCTGAGGGGAATGTGACAACGAGGCACGCACTCAGGAGGGCAGTGAAACTAGTCGGAGAACCAGGATGGGGGAGGGATGGAGAGAGAGGGAAAGCAAGGGTTACTTGAAGTTGGAGAAATCTATCTTCATACCACTAGGTTGGAAGCAGCCCAAGCAAAATATGAGGTGCTGTTCCTCCAATTTGTGCTGGGCCTCACTCTGACAGTGGAGGAGAAAAAAGATTTAGAAACATAGAAAATAGGTGCAGGAGGAGGCCATTCGGCCCTTCCAGCCAACACCACCATTCATTGTGATCATGGCTGATCGTCCCCAATCAATGACCCGTGCCTATAGAAAGGCAGGAACCCGAGGGGCAACTTTTTCACACACAGAATAGTGGGTATATGGAACAAGCTGCCAGAGGAAGTGCTAGAGGCAGGGACAATTATGACGTTTAAAAGGCACTTGTACAGGTACATGGATAGGCAAAGATTAGTAGGGATATGGGTCACAGACAGCAAGCGAGCTCAGCTTGGCTGGGCAACTTGGTCGGCATGTGCAAGTTGGGCCGAAGGGAGCATCACAGTGTTAGATATAGCTCTCCCACTCTTCGTAAAACATTTACCACTGTTTTATCCAAGCTCTATGGACTCACTTTAGCAGTCTAACTTGAAATGTTGCTTTGACTTCTATAAACTAAACAACAAGTGCATGCCCATCAAAGCAGCTCACTCACTCACCCACGGATTCAATGCAGAAGTCAAAACTCAACTCCGACGCCAGTTTTTTGCTCGACTTCAGTTTACCATGTAGATTTACAATTTTGACATTTTCTGAAAAAGAATAAAATGGTAAAAAAATATGAAAATTACAGTGCAATGAAAATTCACTGTGCATCATGAGAGTGGTGATCACTGAATCTTATGAAGAAAGACTGGTAGAGGCCGGTTCTATGGATCTCTCAGAATTTAGAAGCTAGAGAGGGCTCTTATAGAAACTTACAAAGTTCTTAAGGGGTTGGGGAGAGGCTAGATGCGGAAGATTGTTCCCGATGTTGGGGAAGATCAGCCATGATCACAGGGGGTCAAAGGGGCTTAATGGATACTCCTGCGCCTATTGTCTTTAAAACCGAGATTCGAGAAGAACTTAGCCGTCATTAGAGAGTGGTTAATCTGGGTGGAACGGGATGCCACAGAGGGTAGTCACGAGGCCAGTTCATTGCTATATTGCTCCAGGGAGTTCTGCATGAAATCTTTGCGCGCCACCGGGATCAGGGGGTAAATGACAGCCATGTGGGTACGGGATACTGAGTTTTGGATGATCAGCCATGATCATATTGAATGGCGGTGCAGGCTCGAAGGGGCCGAATGGCCTACTCCTGCACCTAATTTCTATGTTTCTAGACGCCACCGTTATCACAGAGAGTGATCAGTCTGTGGAATTCTCTACAGTCAGGGGCGGTGGAGATAGACAGAAAAAGCTCTGGATACAGGCAGAGAGAGCTAGATAGATGGGTGACTCTTACGGATTTGAAGAAGGGTCTGGAGATAAACGTCACCCATTCTTCAGGATCGGGAGATACTGCCTGTCCCGGGATGATTCAGCATTTATGTCATCTTCGGGCTGGAAGGGGCGCTTGGCCTAGACTCCACTGCCCACACTATTGTCTAGATGAATGTCTGTCAGAGCTCTTTACTTACACTTCGTTACAAGGACTTAGCCGTCTTTGCACGGCATGACGCGACCTGGTAGCGTTGTGGGTAGCTGGGAATGGCACAGGCACATGGAATGGCGTGGAGTCGCGCGCAGTATCGCACTGTGCTCCAGGGTTTCGTTCTGCATGAAATCTTTGCGCGCCACCGGCCTGTCGCGTAAATGACAGCCATGTGGGACAGGCCCTTTATTTTTGGACTGTATACCCATGCAATCTAGATTCCATGCTCGAGCCAGATTTGATTGGATTTGTGTTTTTGTGAACAGGAGAATACTGTGCAGGATTTCTATGTTATCAGACAGACGCCACCGTTACCACAGGATGAGATCAGCTGGGCTCGAGGTACAGTCTGGGAAGGAACTGCAGATGCTGCTTTACATCGAAGATAGACAGAAAAAGCTGGAGTAACTCAGCAGGACAGGCAGCAACCCTGGAGAGAAGGGATGGGTGACATACGGTTTGAAGAAGGGTCTCGACCCGAAACGTCACCCACTCCTCCCATCCAGAGATGCTGCCTGTCCCGCTGAGTTACTTCAGCATTTAGTGTCCATCTTCGGGCTGGAGGTACAGCTTGCTCTAGACTCCACTTCCCAGCACTATAGTACTGAAGGTGAATGCGAGATGAATGAAAGGACAGAGGCTGCGATACTTACGATCCATGCAGACAAGGACTGTATCCCTCTCCAGCTGGGTGACGTGGATGGTGTCCAATTGGCAGGTAGCTGGAAGAACAGCACAGGCATGATTACTGCAAACACGATGCTGCAGGCAGAAATCTCACATTCATTCTATTCGACTTTTTTAACGTTTGTTATTAAATATTGTAAACACCAGAATCAATATCCTGGTAGATAATCATGCATAAAGCACTTTTAAAAAACAGTACAAAGCTGATCTGATGTAAACTTAGAATACAAGGGCAGGCCATCAGGTCGACAAGAGTGCTGGAGAAACTCAGCGGGTGCAGCAGCATCTATGGAGTGAAGGAAATAGGCAACGTTTCGGGCCGAAACCCTTCTTCAGACCAGGCCAGCCCAGCCATTTAAAGCGATCATGGCGCCAACTCCTCTTCTCAGCTAAAGGTAGACACAAAAAGCTGGAGTAACTCAGCGGGTCAGGCAGCATCTGACCGTGGTCACAGGAGTGGAAGGCAACCTCATCTCCATTACATAGCTACATCTCTTCACCAGATAAAAGCTGTCCAGGGTCTGAGCTCCCCAGAGGAGCATGGGTGAAGCTCAACAGACTTGCTACTGGAGTTGGGGGTTTCAACGCCAGCGTGTGGAGATGAGGGCTCCCTCCGCCAGAGCCCAGCCTGTGAATGCAGAGCAGAACAACAGACAGCCAACCATGTCATCTCTGGGTGCCCGCTCTACCACCCGCCAAATGGAACTCTGTCAGGGCCTGGCAGATATAGACGCCAACAGAGACAACAACCTGGCTGCTCAACACCCGGCTTGAGATCTAACTATTCCTTTGGTTTACATTTCATTCGCAAGAAGAAGGCAGCGTCTCTGGATTAAGGAATGGGTAACGTTTTGGGCCGACCCATAATGTCACCCATTCCTTTTCTCCAGAGATGCTGTCTGACCCGCTGAGTTACTCCAGCTTTTGTTGTCTTTCTCCGGCATCTGCAGTTCCTTGCTCCACACCCATCCATTCCTTGATCTGTTAGATATTTACCACGCTCCACTTTAAACACCTCGAATGATCCGGCTTCCACCATTGTTGGGTCGAGGAACACCAGGGATCCACAACTCGCTGTGAGAAGACCCTCCTCAGTTTAAATGACTGGCCTCTTATCTCGTAGTATGTCTGTTTGTTCATGACTCTCCCACGAGTGAAAACATCCCAATGTCTGTCCCGTCAGGCCTCGAGGACCCCCTTCACTGGAACCACCTATCACTTGCTTATCATTGCCCACCCCTCTCTTCCAGCTTTCTCCCCTCCTACTCCATCCATCTAAAAAACATCAACAACCCATATTCTCCAGGGATGCTGTCTGGTCCGTTGAGTTACTCCAGCACTCTGTGCCTTTCTTTTTAACTGAGCATTTCCAGTTCTTTGTGTTCCCCGACGTTCTTGTACGTTTGAGTAAGGCCACCCCTCATTCATCTAATCTCTAATAAAGGACCACCCGACTTGGTTAGACACCCCACTCCTCCCTGGAATTATGTGTAGGAAAGAACTGCAGATGCTGGAAAAATCGAAGGTAGACACAAAATGCTGGAGTAACTCAGCGTGTGAGGCAGCATCTCTGGAGAGAAGGAATGGGCGACGCTTTGGGTCGAGACCCTTCTTCAGACGCTTCTTCAGACCCTTCTTCAGAGGACCGGACAAGCTAGATGCAGGAAAAATGTTCCCAATGTTGGGCAAGTCCAGAACCAGGGGCCACAGTCTTAGAATAAAGGGGAGGCCATTTAAGACTGAGGTGAGGGGGGAAAAAAAAAAACCTTTTTCACCCAGAGAGTTGTGAATTTGTGGAATTCCCTGCCACAGAGGGCAGTGGAGGCCAAATCACTGGATGGGTTTGAGAGAGAGTTAGATAGAGCTCTGGGGGCTGGTGGAATCAAGGGACATGGGAAGAAGGGTTATTGATTGGGGACGATCAGCCAGGATTGCAATGAGTGACGGTGCTGGCTCGAAGGGCCAAATGGCCTCCCCCCTGCACCGATTTTCTATGTTTCTTCAGTCTGAAGAAGGGTCTCGACACGAAACGTCGCCCATTCCTTCTCTCCAGAGATGCTGCCTCACCCGCTGAGTTACTAAAGCATTTTGTGTCTACCTCCCTAGAATTAGCCTGGTGCATCTCAGCCCATTCCTTCAATGTGACTATACCTTGTTTTAGGTTGGAGGACTAAAGCTGTATACAGTACTCCATGTGTGTGGCCTCACCAGCGCCCTGTACAACGGAAACAAGACCTCCATAGGTCTTGTTCCCGTTGTAAAGGGCGCTGGTGAGGCCACACACACACGGAGTACTGTATAGAGAAACAATCTGTGATCAATGCCTACATCTAATGAGCTGTTCTCCATCACCAAACCACATCTTTAGTTCCCCAACTTTTACAAAACAGCAGACCCGGATACCAGCAGAGTTCTTGGTTCTTGGTCCTCCAAAATATTCCAAATGGAATTTAAACTGGAGGTGGTACCTCATGGAGGTAGCCCATCTCCCCCACACCTCTCTCCCCCTCTCCCATCCCTCTCTCCGCCACCCCCCCCCTTCCCTCTCTACCCCACCCCCTTCCCTCTCTCCCTCCTTGCCCCTACCCCTCTGTCCCTCTTCCACCTCTCCCCTACCCCTCCCTTCCCACACCTCTCTCCCCCCTCCCTCCCCTACCCCATCTCCCTCCTCCCAATCCGTCCCCCCCTCCCCCCCTCCCTCTCTCCTCCCGTACCCCACCCCTCTCTCCACCCCCCACTCCCCATCTCCTCTCTCCTCACCCCCCCTCCCCTCTCCCTCTCCCTGCCTGCAGTCATACGCAATAATAATAAATAACAAAACATACAACAAACGCAAATTAACACCACCACAGTGAGTTCACCAAGCACCTCCTCACTGTGATGGAGGCAAAAGACTTAGTCTCTGTCTATTCCCTCCTTGTTGTTCCCTCTGCGCTGAGGCGATCGATCCAGGCCGGAGATGCCGCCCTCCAGTCCAGCGGTTAGAAACCATTTTGCAGGAAATCCACACGTTATTGCTCTTGTGGGCTTGAGTTACAGGGAGAAGTTGGATAGGCTGGGACTTTCCCTCCCTCCCCCCAAAGGAGTGTAAAGGTCTGAAGAGGTGACCTTATTGAGGTGTACAAGATCATGAGGAGCATGGATAAAGTGTACACACCCAGGACAGAGGATTCTAAAAGTAGAGGGCAGAGGCTTAAGGTGGGAAGGGGGAGGTTTATGAGGGACTTCCTGTTTTACTCAGAGGGTGGCCTGTATTTCGTTGTCACTGTACTGCACACTGCACAATGACAATAACGTTTGAATCGGAATCTGTACCTGGAATAAGCTGCCAGAGGAAGGTATAGAAGCAGATACAAAAATAGGACTTTTAAAAGACAACTAGACCAAGAGGAAAAGCTTTTCCCACTGAGAGTAGGGAAGATTCAAACAAGGGGACATGACATGAGAATTAAGGGACTGAAGTTTAGGGGTAACATGAGGGGGAACTTCTTTACTCAGAGAGTGGTAGCTGTGTGGAATGAGCTTCCAGTGAAGGTGGTGGTGGCAGGTTCGTTTTTATCATTTAAAAATAAATTGGATAGTTATATGGATGGGAAGGGAATGGAGGGTTATGGTCTGAGCGCAGGTATATGGGACTAGGGGAGATTATGTGTTCGGCACGGACTAGAAGGGTCGTGATGGCCTGTTTCCGTGCTGTAATTGTTATATGGTTATTATATTATAAGTGCAGACCCGCTGGGTCTGTTCCCCCAACGCAAGGTGGTGGGGGGAGGGGGAGGTGCTGCGGCTTCACATACACACTAACCACCCCCCACACATACAGGGGGAGGGGGTAGATAGGGGTGAGAGGGGGGTAGGGGAGATGAGATGGGCCGAAGGGCTGTACGAGGATTACCTGAAGCAATCTCGGTGAACCAGGAGGAGGAGGAGTTGAGGTTTATGGTCTGGAAGTGGACCACCTGGCTGGGCTCGCTGCCTCTGCTGATGGCCACACACACCATCGGGTACTCCTGCTCTGGCACCACCAGCATCTCAAACACCTTCAGCGGGATCGGCAGCGGGAAGTCAAAATGCTGCACGGAACAAAAATCAACATTAGTGAAGGATCTCCACATTGCAAAACAGGCACTGAAGCAGCGTTTAATTGGTGTTACAATGTTTGAATTTCAAAATACAACTAATAATAAAACATTACAATCAAAGGCTTTAAGACTGTCATTCAAAAATATACCAATAAATGCAAGTCTGAACGAAATTTTGTTGCATCTGGCTCACCGTGCAACATAAAATAACAAAAGGATAAAATATATAAAAAGATAAAATGGGTAATAGTTGCGGCACATTATATGGAATTCAAGAGTCTGATGGCTCAGGGGGAAGAAGCTGTTGCAAAACCTGGCCGTTCTGCTCCTTATAGAAACATAGAAACATAGAAATTAGGTGCAGGAGTAGGCCATTCGGCCCTTCGAGCCTGCACCGCCATTCAATATGATCATCCAACTCAGTATCCCGTACCTGCCTTCTCTCCATACCCTCTGATCCCCTTAGCCACAAGGGCCACATCTAACTCCTTCTTAAATATAGCCAATGAACTGGCCTCGACTACCCTCTGTGGCAGAGAGTTCCAGAGATTCACCACTCTCTGTGTGAAAAAAGTTCTTCTCATCTCGGTTTTAAAGGATTTCCCCTTTATCAAGAGTTAAGCTGTGACCCTGTGTCCTGGATATCCTTACTGCGATATCTTTTGCCCGAGGGCAGCAGAGTGAACAGTCCATGATGGAGATGTGTGGGGTCTTTTATAATGCTGTTGGCCTTGGGCTAGCAACGTTTGCTCGCAATGTCCCGGATTGAAGGAAGATTTTTCTCACCACTCTCTGCATGGACTTCCAGTCGGAGGCTTTGCAGTCCCCAAACCAGACAGAGATGCAGCTGGTCAGAATGCTCTCTATGGTGCCCCTGTAGAAAGTGTTGAGGACGGGATGGGGGAGGTGAGCTCTTCTCATCTGGCGCAGAAAGTGCAAATGCTGCTGCTCTCTCTTAACTAGTGATGCGATGTTTTGGGACCAGGTCAGACTGTTCGTGATCTGCACCCCCAGGAACTTAGTGCTACTGACCAACTCCACATCGATGTCATTAATGTGTATTGGTGTGTGACTGTGCCGGTTTCTCCCGAAGTCAACAACCGCACGTTATTTAAATACCATTATGTTTAGTTTAGTTTAGTTTAGAGATACAGCGCGGAAACAGGCCCTTCGGCCCACCAGGTCCGCGCCGACCAGCGATCCCCGCACATTAACACTATCCTAGACACACTAGGGACAATTTTTACATTTACCAAGCCAATTAACCTGCATACCTGGTAGACAAAAGTGCCGGAGAAACTCAGCGGGTGCAGCAGCATCTATGCAGCGAAGGAAATAGGCAACGTTTCGGGGCCGAAATCCTTCTGGAAATAGGCAACGTTTTGGGCCGAAACCCGAAAGGGTTTCGGCCCGAAACGTTGCCCATTTCCCTCGCTCCATAGATGCTGCTGCACCCGCTGACATTCTCCAGCACTTTTGTCTACCTTCGATAGTCCTGCATCTGCAGTTCCTTCTTAAAAAACTACATACCTGTACGTCTTTGGAGTGTGGGAGGAAACCAAAGGTCTCGGAGAACCGAAGATCTTGGCCAAAGCCCACGCAGGTCACGGGGAGAAGGTACAAACTCCGTACAGAAGGCAGCAGCAGTAGTCGGGATGGAACCCGGGTCTCCGGCAATGCATTCGCTGTCCTGCAGCAACTCTACCGCTGCGCCACCATTATGTATTTATTTGTACTCTGCATTTAGAGGCTAATTGCAGTTTAGCAATGAAAAGCTAAAAGAAATCCAGTTCTAACATAGTAACAAGGCGTCTCACAAATGTGAAACAAACTCTGACCTTAATCAGCATGAATTTCTGCATGGGCTCGTACCACTGCAGCAGAACGATACCGGACTGCAGGGCTCCACACAGGTACTTCCACCCAGTGTACGGGTTACGCACTATAAACAGCGAACACATCAATTGCAACGAGTCGATCGTGTCAGGAAAAACTCACACATTCAATGGAAGTCGTTTCCAATAGATTGTCACACATTAAATTCAATATTCTTCTGACAAATAATCGTACATGATTCTTATATTTTATGCATGATAACTCTGGGACTAACACGCATTTCCTGTTCATGAGTGATAGGAGCAGAATTAGGCCATTCAGCCCATCTAATAACCATATAACAATTACAGCATGGAAACAGGCCATCTCGGCCCTACAAGTCCGTGCCGAACAATTTTTTTTCCCTTAGTCCCACCTGCCTGCACTCATACCATAACCCTCCATTCCCTTCTCATCCATATGCCTATCCAATTTATTTTTAAATGATATCAACGAACCTGCCTCCACCACTTCCACTGGAAGCTCATTCCACACCGCTACCACTCTCTGAGTAAAGAAGTTCCCCCTCATGTTACCCCTAAACTTCTGTCCCTTAATTCTGAGGTCATGTCCTCGTGTTTGAATCTTCCCTATTCTCAAAGGGAAAAGCTTGTCCACATCAACTCTGTCTATCCCTCTCATCATTTTAAAGACCTCTATCAAGTCCCCCCTTAACCTTCTGGGCTCCAGAGAATAAAGACTTAACTTATTCAACCTACTCCACCATTCAATCATGGCTGATCTATCTCTCCCTCCTAACCCCATTCTCCTGCCTTCTCCCCATAACCCGACACCCGTACTAATCAAGAATCTATCTATCTCTGCCTTAAAGATATCCAATGACTTGGCCTCCACAGCCTTCTGTGGCAAAAATCCCACAGATTCACCACCCTCGGGTGGAGGATTCCGAAACCAGAAGGCAGGCGTAGGGTGAGAGAAAAAAGGTTTAAGAGAGACTTTTTCCACTCAGGGTTACTCCATATCTAGAATGAGCTGCCAGCGGAAGCTATGAAAGCAGATATAGTTATGACCTAAAAGACATTTGGACAGATGTATGGATAGGAAGTGGGTCAGAGAGCTATGGGCCAAATGCAAACAAAAATGGTACTAGCCCAGTATTCCACCTTGGTCGCTGTGGACAAAGTCGGTGACTCTGACTATTTCTTTTAAGAAAGACATTGTGTAGAGAAAATACTGCTCTCCCATGGTGGGCTTTCACTCTCCTACACTTTCCAACCCTGATTGAGCTGCTCTTTAGTGGGAAAATGTGAAAGAGAAGCAAGGTTAATGGCCCTGTCCCACGGTACGAGTTCATTCCAAGAGCTCTCCCGAGTTTAAAAAAAAAAATCAAACTCATGGTAAGCACGGAGAATGAACGTAGCGGGTACGTCAGAGTTCGGGGACGTCTCTTAGCGGCTCGTACCGCTAACGGCAGGTACTCGGGAAGACTCGCTAACGGCAGGTAAGCTCGGGAAGACTCGTGAAGATTTTTCAACACGTTGGAAAATGTCCACGAGAGCCCCGAGTACCGACGAGCGACCATAACTGTAAATCTCCGAGTTCGAATCAGGGCAAACTCGGGAAGAACTAACTCTTCTAATGAACTCGTACAGTGGGACAGGGCTTTTAAGGGCCATGAAATACGCATGTCCCACCAAGACCAGAGCAATGGGCAAAAACCCCTGGAGGGCCACTGGACAATCAAATGGAGCAATGGATTAATTCACACCCAGACCGGAAACATTCATTTATTTTTAAACAAAGAGTTCTTACATCATCCAAATACTTTAAACAAAAAGAAAATCATAGCTTCACTCACCAATACAACACTTGTGGCAACCTTTAGTTTCAGGAATTTTTGTGGTTAAGGCAAATCTCCTACAAACAAAGTACAGGTTCAATTTTAAATTCAGTTTCACAGCTTGATGTTACGAAACAGTTACAGGTTAGAACTTGATGTCTACATTCATACAGTGTAATTAATCCCATTGTTTAATATCCGGAGCTTGCCATTATCTACTCTTTCATTTGTTGATGTTTCACATTCTGCCCTCCACTAACAACCTTGGCCCAAATCTCACAAACATGTCACTGATCTCCTGGTTGCTAAACACTTTCATTCCCCTTGCCATTCCCACACTGACCTTTCTGCCCTGGGCCTCCTCCACTGTTAGAGGAGGTCCAACGCTAATTGGAGGAACAGCATCTCATATTCCGCTTGGGCAGCTTACGCCCCAGCGGTATGAATATTGATTTCTCTCATTTCAAGTAACCCTTGCATCCCGTCTCTCCATCCCTCCCCCACCCAGGTTGTACCAGCTTCAAAGTCGTCTTCTTGTTGAGTCTCATTGTCTGTAACTCATTTTCACCTAGAACACAGCTAACAATAACCTATTTCCTTTGGTTACACAAAAAAGCTGGAGAAACTCAGCGGGTGCAGCAGCATCTATGGAGCGAAGGAAATAGGCAACGTTTCGGGCCGAAACCCTTCTTCAGACTGATCGGGGACGGGGGTGGGCGGGGACAAGAAAGGGAAAAGGAGGAGGAGCCCGAAGGCTGGGGGATGGGAGGAGACAGCAGGGGGGCTGAGGAGGGGGAGGAGACAGCAAGGACTAACAAAATTGGGAGAATTCGATGTTCATGCCCCCGGGATGCAGACTCCCCAAACGGAATATGAGGTGCTGTTCCTCCAATTTCCGGTGCTGCTCGCTGTGGCCATGGAGGAGACCCAGGACAGAGAGGTCGGAGACGGCGTGGGAGGGGGAGTTGAAGTGCTCCACCGTCAGCTTGGTAATTGCGGACCGATTTGTTCGGCGAAAAACGCCAACCTCCGCTAACCGATATAGACTGCTATTGCGGACTTTAGCGGAGGTGTTCTAGCTTTTTTGCGGACCGAGCGGAGGTGTTCATTTTCTTTTCATTTTCACCCATTTCCTTTACCGTCCTTACTTTTTTGCATATCTTTCATTCATTTGTTCTATATCTCTCTACATCACCGTCTGTATCTCTCGTTTCCCTTTCCCGACTCTCAGTCTGAAGAAGGGTCTCGACCCGAAACGTCACCCATTCCTTTTCTCCAGAGATGCTGCCTGCCCCGCTGAGTAACTCCAGCTTTTTGTGTCCATCTTGGGTTTAAACCAGCATCTGCAGTCCCTTCCTACACATCACTGATCATTCTCTCCCTCTCAAGGGGCTGTCCCACTTGGGCGACCTAATTGGCGAGTTTAGAAGAGTTTGCAAAAAATGACATGTTGAAGACCTCCTTCGACTATGTTGAAGAGCAGCTTCGACTATGTTGAAGAGCAGCTTCGACTATGTTGAAGAGCAGCTTCGACTATGTTGAAGAGCAGCTTCGACTATGTTGAAGAGCAGCTTCGACTATGTTGAAGAGCAGCTTCGACTATGTTGAAGACCAGCTTCGACTATGTTGAAGAGCAGCTTCGACTATGTTGAAGACCAGCTTCGACTATGTTGAAGACCAGCTTCGACTATGTTGAAGACCAGCTTCGACTATGTTGAAGACCAGCTTCGACTATGTTGAAGAGCAGCTTCGACTATGTTGAAGAGCAGCTTCGACTATGTTGAAGACCAGCTTCGACTATGTTGACTATGTTGAAGACCAGCTTCGACTATGTTGAAGAGCAGCTTCGACTATGTTGAAGAGCAGCTTCGACTATGTTGAAGAGCAGCTTCGACTATGTTGAATGTTGAAGACCAGCTTCGACTATGTTGAAGAGCAGCTTCGACTATGTTGAAGACCAGCTTCGACTATGTTGAAGACCAGCTTCGACTATGTTGAAGACCAGCTTCGACTATGTTGAAGAGCAGCTTCGACTATGTTGAAGACCAGCTTCGACTAGCTACAACTAACTTCGGGAAAATTGGACACCGAATAGTGGAGAGTGAAGACGACTTCCTTCGACCTCCCTTCGACTACGATGAAGACTATCTACGACTACCTTCGGCTAACATGCCGACCTACTACGTACGACTAAACCTACGAGTAAAAAAAGTACCGATTTTTTTCCATGGCAACCTTTTTTAACACGTGGGCATTTAACATGATGAAAAAAACGGCGCGACCTAGCTGAGGCCTCGAGTACGCGGAGACCACTCTCGAGCTTGAAGGAGAGTTATGAAGACCTGCTACGACCTTGTGTCGACCATGCTGCGAGTATGAGTCGAGGGCAAACTCACGGAATAGGTTGCCCGAGTGGGACAGGCCCTTTAGGTCTGTTCATATTCCCCTAAACCCGATTTTCTTTCCTTCTTCAATAAACCCTTTGACTCTGATGACTGTGCACCGTGACAGATCTCTGTGCTGCCCCTTTCATGCTGCAATCCCGGCCTTAAGGGCCTGTCCCACCAGCATGCGATTGCATGCGGCTAGCATGACCAAACGTAGTCGCTTGAGGCGTACGGCCTCGCGGGACCGGTCCCAATTCGAACCGCGGAGGCGTATGGAGATGTGCGGGACTGGTCCCGACACCATACTCACCAATCTGCTGGGTAGGAGGCGGGCGGGCCGATTGAATTTGGATGTTGCATGGCGTCGGGCGGTGACGTCATCACGCAACGGCACGCGCTAGGCATACGCCGACAAGACGCTGCGCACGGCCGTCGAGGAGGTGCGTACGGCTTCAATGCGGCTGCGGGCCGACAGGCCGTTGTCGCGCGGGATTTTCGGACAGTGCAAGATTTTTGGAGCTCCGTGTGATGTCGGGACCAGCCCCGCACAACCATATGCCTCCGCCGATCGAAGTGGGAACGGCCCTGCGAGGGCGTATGCCTCAAGCGACCATGTTTGGTCGCGCTAGACGCGTGTAATCGCAAGCTGGTGGGACAGGCCCTCTCTCAGCGTTGTATCCCTTGATCAGTCAGTGAGAAATGTGACTGGAGATGCATCACCAGTGTAAATGTTGCCTTTTCTTTGGAACTTAAACAAGTGGCGAGACTAGAGAATGTAGAATGACATTCAGACATCACCCTGTTTCAAACTGTTAACAGTAGCAGTAGCAGCAGGCTTTAAATGATTCCCTTACCGGGGTATTATCCGATCAGGAAACCGATGCGTTTGAATATGAGATGCCAGGCCTGGCTTCTTTGCCTGTTCAAATAAGCCAACCAGGTTGTGTGAATAGAGCTGAAACGTTTTACCTGCAATGGGAGAGAAAAAACACGAACATCAGCATTGAAAACAGACGAGGAGAATCAAAAGCGGGATGGAGAAATGGGAGGAGCGCCCTGGCACAACTCAGCCGGGGATGAAAGGTAGGGAACGAAAGCCGGAGCTGAGTGCACGGCCAAACCAGCAGCACAATGATACAGACAGAGGGACGAGCCAGCTCTCAGCTGAATATAAAATTCTCCAATGAGGGTAGAAAAGGGGGAGGGAAAAAAAACTACAACTGTAGAAGGGAGCGCAAACCTCCTCTGCACTATAAACACTGCACTATATCTCCTCTGCACGTATAATCAGAGGTTGAGGAGGAACGGCAAAACGAAGTGCTCGAGGGACTGAGCGGCTCAGGCAGCATTTGGGGATGAGGTTGAGGTTTGAGGTCAGGGCCAGGAGGAATGGAGCTAAAGGACTGGATGTATTAATGGAGGCACGGGGCATGGCGGAAATGTAGAGCCAGTACTTGACATCTATTTGTTTTATCAATAAAAAGGATGCAGTCAAGGTGAAGAAGTAAAGGATGGTGTTTACGTGTGTGCAGCGACGGTGTTTCACGCCACTGCCTCTGTGGTTGCATGAGCAAATCGGTGAGGTGGGGACGGGTGTGGAGGGGATGCAGCTGGAAGCCCCGGAGGTTAAAGTGCGGAGTGATTCCACTCACAGTTGGCAGAGTCCCAGGCCTTAGCAGCAGTGTGTGCCTGACACCGTTCTGAATGCCCTGGCAACACACACTCCACACACATTCAATCACCACCAATGAGTTGCTCAGCTTCTTCACACTGATTGTGGTGGGGGGGGGGGGGGGGGGGGGGGGGGGGGGAGAAAGAAAAAGCTGGAAGAGAGGAAGGGCAGAACAAAGCCTGGCAAGTGATAGGTGGTTACAGGTGAAGGGGGGGGGGGGGGGTTTGATGATGGGGTAAAGGCCAAGAGACAAAAAAGGAATAGATGCTCAATATTTATCTGTTTATCTAAAATGTTATGCAAGTAGCAGACATGGAATACAATATATGAATAGTTAAGGGCCTTTCCCACTGTACGAGCAAATTTAAGAGTTCTCCCGAGTTTCCCCTGATTCGAACTCGGTGAGTTACGGTAATAGCCGCTCGTAGGTACTCGGGGCTCTCGTGGACATTTCTCAACATGAAAAATCTTCACGAGTCTCCCCGAGTACCTGCCGTTAGAGTTACGAACCGCTAAGAGACGTCCCCGAGCTCCAACGTACCCGCTACCACGAGGTTGATTTTTTTTTTATTTTTTTATTTTTTTTTATAAACTCGGGAGAGCTCTTGAATTACCTCGTACAGTGGGACAGGGCCCTTTAGGTTCTGGTCTTTAATAAAAACTGTTCACTGAGCTCTACTGAAAACAGTTACGCCCACAAATGCAATTGGTCATGTAAAAGGTGTCCGGAGTGAACCGTTTTGTCACTGCCCGACTGTTTCTGAAGACAAAAAAGCCAGGAGTATTCATAATCATCTTTGTATGAATGTGGTGTCATTTCCAGGGGCAGGGAAGGCCAGCAGCTCACTGTTGTGGAGCAGTGGAGCTCTCTCCCCTCCATGGGGCGGGCTGGCGGGCGGGGGAGGAGAGGGCTTGGCCGCTCCACAGGCCAAGGACCCAAGCAGAGCTGGAACAATGACTGGAGCTCTCAGACACACGCCCATGGTCACGAGTGACGTACACCGTGGTTACCCGAGCCAAGCCCAACAGAACCCTACACTTTGTTGGGTGTGGTTTGCTCAGGTTCAAGTTTGGGACGGAGTTTAATTTCACACAAGGAGGTGGCCCACAGGAGATTCATGTCCATTCTTCAGAAGGATCATTCAAGATAAAAGGCCGACTCTCAGAAAAAGCCAAGAGAACAATCTTTGACAGACAGAATGGAGAAACGGAAAGAAAGCAGTTCAATTCCAATGGAAAGAAAGCAGGTCACCCATTCCTGCTCTCCACAGATGCCGAGTTACTCCAGCATTTTGTCTGCTTTCAGTCTAAAGAGTGTTTGTGGGTCAATGGTGGCCATTTTCTAATGTGTTCATGTTCGCCATGAGTGCAGGGTAACATTAAAAAATCTACAGATGACACAAGAATGGGAAATGCAGTAAGCAATACAAGGGGGTCATGACAGATTGGTTGGTGAGCACTGGCTGGTGGATCATAAACTGAATACACCTTCTCAATGTAATCCTAACTTTGTATTCTCCAGTATTGTTGTATGTATGTATGTATGCAGTATGTTACCCTGCACTCATGAGGCATGTCCTCTCATTTATAAACAGAATACATCACCACCCGAAACCAGATCCATTCAGATTCAGTCTGAAGGAGGGTCTCGACCCGAAACGTCACCCATTCCTACTCTCCACAGATGCTACCTCACCCGCTGAGTTACTCCAGCATTTTGTGTCTATCTTCAGTTTAAAACAGCATCTGAGGTCCCTTCCTGCTCAACTCCTAACTACATCTTAGATTAAAACTTCTTAAATTTTAGATGAAGGTAGGAAAAAAAATTAATTCACAAACCCAAATAAGGTCATAGGGAGTAAGAAAGAACTGCGGATGCTGGTAAAATCATTGCACTTTGGGTTACGGAATTCCTATAATTAGTAACTCTCGGTGAGAACTAACTCCACATTTAGTCCGAATGGACTTTCCCCGAGTCCACTCCATCAGGACACAGACATCCTCACAGCATCTCCCGTAGAATGGTACGTTTCAACATCATTATACTCCTTCCCAACTTGGGTACACGTCCATTTGCCAACGCCCACGTTTCATGTCTCCAAAGCAATGACTTTCTTCCTTAAATAAGATCAACACTTACCAGAGCCCAGTATGTGAAACATGGAACAATACAACACAGGAATAGGCCCTTCTGCCCACAATTCCATGCTACACATGACGCCACGATAAACTGATCTCATCTGCCTGCACGTGATCCATAGCCCTCTAGTCCTGCACCTAATCTAAAAGCCTCACACTCCACTGTCGTAACTGCCTCCACCACCACCTCGTGCCAGGCACCCACTCTGGGTTAAAATGTTGGGGGAGTCCAGAACCAGGGGCCTACAGTTTAAGAATAAGGAGTAAGCCGTTTAGAACGGAGACGAGGAAACACTTTTTCCTCACACAGAGTGGTGAGTCTGTGGAATTCTGGAGGCCGGTTCTCTGGATACTTTCAAGAGAGAGCTAGATAGGGCTCTTAAAATTAGCAGAGTCAGGGGATATGGGGAGAAGGCAGGAACGGGGTACTGATTGGGGATGATTAGCCATGATCATATTGAATGGCGGAAGGGCCGAATGGCCTACTCCTGCACCTATTGTCTATATTGCCTATTGTCTAAAATCTCCTTTAAACCTGCCCCCCCCCCCACCTTAAAGTTATGCACTCAAATCCTTGACATTATATCTGTAGCAGGGCGTGTTTGCTTCTATATGCCAAGCACCTGACACAAAGCATGACCTTCCATTTACCCCTTGATTGCTTGCTGCATTGAATGCTAACTGAGCCTTTCGTGCACAGGGACACACAGATCTCAGAACACCACCATTCACTACTCTCACACCATTCTGCTCCTATTCTTGCCGACAAAGTGGATAACTAGACGTGAGAGTGGACGTTGCTGAAAGTGGGTGCCCTTGTTCTCCCCACTAATCGCTCATCTGGCCTTTGTCTGCCCATTGACTGTGACTGTCCTCCACATGTTGGGTGAGACGTTGATGCAGTGATGCTTCATCTGAACACAGGCATGTACTTGGAACACACTGACCAACGTGCCGAGAACAGGGAGACGGGGTAAACCATACACACTGAACTTAGAGTCCAACTTTGGGACAGGAAATAAGACTCTTGCTCGAGACTGAAACAAAATACCCATAATGTGGGAAAGGCGTTAGCCCACAAAAGGCTTTTGGAAATCCAACCCAATACTAAGAATTAAACAAAGACAGGAGAAAGGGATCATGAAAAACAGAAAAGGGCGTATTAGGATGAAGTATAATACACCAAAGGTTGATGGGAATGGAAGGATATCAACACTGAGCATTGATTGCTATTCCCATCACCTTATGGTTCCTGAAGAATAAACACAGCACTCCTTGGGAGAAAGGGCAAAGCTTCAAAGATGTTCTTTATAAAGACACAAAAAACTGGAGTAACTCAGCGGGCCAGCTTTTTGTGTCTATCTTTGGGTTAAACCAGCATTTGTAGTTCTTTCCTATACAAGATGGTGCTTGGGTAGGTGAACAGTTGGGGCACGAGCATGCGACTGCAAGCGGCAAGCGCGACCTAACGTGGTTGCTGGAACCGTACTCGCGGGGCTGGTCCCACTGTGATCGCCGGAGCCGTATGGAGTTGTGCGGGGCTGGTCCCGACATCGCGCGGGGCTCCGAAAAACTGACACTGTCCAAAAATCCCGCGCGGCAACGGCCTGCCGGCCGGCAGCCACATTGAGGCCGTACGCAGCGTCTGGATGCCGTACACTGCATCTGGACAGCGTACGCCTAGCGCGCGCGTGGCGTCGCGCGATGACGTCACCGCCCAGCCTCCTGCCCCGTTGATTGGTGAGTATGATGTCGGGGCCAGCTCCACACAGCTCCGCGGTTGGAAGTGGGACCGGCCCCGCGAGGCCGTACGCCTCAAGCCACCACGTTAGGTCGCGCTCGCCGCATGCAGTCGCATGCTGGTGGGACAGGCCCTTTAAGGCTTCACATTAAAGCAGGCAAACACAGAGTGAAGACTGAAAGCCTGCTTACCTTCTATCCCGTTGATCAGTCCGGTTAGGAAATAAAACAAAGCCATTGTGCAGAGAGAAAAAAACAAAAGACATTTGATAAGGTTCACACACGGGTATTTGGACAAGCAGTTATTACACACAGTAAATGAAAAGCCATGGGTGATTTCACATTCATCTACAAAGAACAGATTTTAAGGTCATAAAAATACAAGACTTGTTTATTTTGCTTTAATTTCCCAGATACATTTCTATAACTGCTCGATGTGGCACACCATGAATTGTTTTTGATTGTACCAAGGACTAATATCGGGGTTATTCATTTGAGGTTTTGTATATTTGATTACACCTGTGTATTTTATTAAGCCTGTTAGGCGGCAGCAAATAAGAATGTCATAGTTGTTTTTGGTTCATATAACAATGAAACAATCTTTACCCTGTCGAGACAATCACATCCAAAACTAATGTGAATGTCTGAAGGGAATTTTAATCACAGAGTATCAGCAGATATGAAGAATATATTTTAGTTGTCATTGTAAACTGATAGGCAAAGGCCAAGTGGCACCCTGCCATCATGTAATATTTCAGCCAAATTCATAAATATGGTCCGTCTGTTCACGTGCCTGCTTCTCACCAAAGATCCTATAGCGGAGCAAGATAGTTCACTCCTGCTAAATGCAATGGGCTGACGTGTAGTACGCAACGGAGCGGAACGTGGGCCTTTTTTTCCATCCATTTCAGTAACCCGACCCAACCCGACTCCAGTTAATCAACGTTGCGGGGGAACAGTTTGTGTTAATAAATTATAATTCTGAAAATGAGAAGATTTTTCCCAAATATCTTTTATTTGTACGAGGATGTTTCCGTAACCGGCTTCCGTCTCCGCACTAGTACCCTACGGGATCTTTGGTGCGGAGACGGAAGCCGGTTACGGAAATGGGGCCGAAAATTACCCATGAATCTGCCCATGACCGTACTACGACTTTTTCGTCGAGTGATCTATCTTGCTCGCTATAGGATCTTTGCTTCTCACATCACGCACTGCCCCTGATCGATGCATCTGATGGCGAGTGACTTCTCCCACAGCTCGACTACTCTGTAACCAATACCCAGAGCCAGCTCACAGGCCATCTTCATTGCGTAATGTGCGATGCATAATACATGCCAGACTTCGCAGGAATGATGCCTCTTGTCCCTGCAGTATGAGTAGATGTCAGATAACAACTGCTTTTACACATTGTGGATGCAGGGGCTGAAGAGGGTTTTATAAAGAACGTGTGTGGAAGGATTGCAGGGTCAGGGACATGTATTAATATTTATTGTGGCTCATTTCAGTTCGTCTTGTTCCAGGTATCTACCTTGTTGAGAAACCCTAAATATGCTGAATCCATGTTATCACTGGGTAACGAGGAGCTATTCATGCTCTTTACATTTGCCCCTCATATACATAAAACCGCTCAGCGCTGCCCTGGCCAGCACCTCACTCTTGGCCTGCCCTCTCAATATACTGGGTCACACAGGCAGCAGCTTCCGTGTCTGCAGTACGGTATGTTTGTGTACTGACAAGCACAACACACCCCAATACAGAGGATGTTGCCAGGACTAGAGGGTGTGAGCTATAGGGAGAGGTTGAGTAGGCTGGGTCTCTATTCCTTGGAGCGCAGGACGATGAGGTATAGAAAATCATGAGAGGAATAGATCGGGTAGAAGCACAGAGACTTTTACCCAGAGTAGGGGAATCGAGGACATAGGTTCAAGGTGAAGGGGAAAAGATTTAATAGGAATCTCAGAGGTATCTTTTTCCACACAGAGGGTGGTGGGTGTGTGGAACAAGCTGCCAGAGGAGGTAGTTGAGGCTGGGACTATCCCATCGTTTAAGAAACAGTTGGACGGGTACATGGATAGGACAGGTTTGGAGGGGTTATGGACCAAGCACAGGCAAGTGGGACGAGGGTAGCTGGGACCAGTGTGGGCGAGTTGGGCCGAAGGGCCTGTTTCCACACTGTATCACTCTATGACACACACACACACACTAACTGAACTAGTTATGACACAAAGGTGTACTTTTGGTAAAATACTAAACAAACAAACTGTGAGATTCATCCAACAGTTTCATCACAATGCCTCAGGTCTTCCCAAGCCTTCTCAATCCATTTCAATGTTCCCGACATGATTTATAGGTTTCTTGTTGTCACGTACTGAGGTACAGTGAAAAGCTTTGTTTTGCATGCTATCCAAACAGATCAGATATACCAGACGTGTGTACTATCCAAGCAAAATAATTTTGGGATAAATAGAACTCAAAATCAATTTTCAATGTATTTGTCAATAAATCTGGCACATTGAGACGTGCATTAGAAGGCTTAAGTAAAAAGCAGAGACAGAAGACAACAATTGATAGTCTGAGCTCAAGAATACCCAACTACACAGCCGTGCGGCTTAAAACTCCACTCAGCTATTCCAAGACATAGTCCGAAAAGAAAATGGCCACCACCAGTGTTTACAACTGCTGGTCGCTGCCTCAAAAAGGCTGGCAGCATCATCAAGGACCCACACCATCCTGGCCACACACGCATCTCCCCGCTACCTTCAGGTAGAAGGTACAGGAGCCTGAAATCTGCAACTTCCGTGTGCACACACACACACACACACATATACACACACACACACACATATACACACACACATATATACACACACACACATACACACACACACATACACACACACACACACACACACACACACACACACACACACACATACACACATATACATACACACATATATATACATACACACACATATATATACATACATACATACATATATATATTCTATGGTATATGGACACACTGATCTGTTCTGTATTTATTTATGCCTACAATACTCTGTTGTGCTGAAGCAAAGCAAGAATTTCATTGTGCAGGCAGGTGGGACTAAGGGAAAAACGTTGTTCGGCACGGACTTGTAGGGCCGAGATGGCCTGTTTCCGTGCTGTAATTGTTATATGGTTATATGGTTATCTGGGACACATGACAATAAACTCTTGAATCTTGAACCAATGCAGCAAATAATTTAAAATACTTTTATAGCTCCTCCCAGTCTGCAGATAACAAACCGACCGAAGCAAGTGCTCTAAAATGGGGAGGTTGATCATTCCTGAAGAGACCAGGTTGTGTGGAGCCTTGGCCTACCAGAGCACTGCAGGGACAGTGTTGGACTAGAACAGGGGACATCCACGGTGACACAATCCCTTGTTCACATTACAGAGCAGTGTTCACAGGGTCACTGTACATCTATATAAATTACGGAGATACCGGATAGCCCAACCTCAAAAATCAGCTGCACCTTGTATTTAAATTGAAACAAAAAGTGTACATTATTTTCATAAAAATTGAAGTGCCTTTTTAAATCACTAATTTTGCCTTTTAAACATTATTTTTGTTGAGCAGCAGGTAAAGCAACGACACGATATTAAATTAAATGGTAAAATGCAACTCGTTCCGATTCTTGGGCTCAAGTTGAAGGATACACACCTGATAAAGACATCAAAATGTTATTGATCACATACAGCCATGTGCATCTTCTGGGGAAAAGCTGAAACATAATTTGCAGCAGCGTGAATAGTTAAATAAAATTATCCAATTGTAATGGGTCATCCATCCCATTCCACGAAACATGCCATACTCTAATCTACACCCCGACACTACAGCACACCAAGAGGGAAGATTTAGTAAACATAGAAGATAGGTGCAGGAGGAGGCCATTCGGCTCTTTGAGCCAGCACCGCCATTCGATATCTAAATGGCGTCAAGTTGGGAAAAGGGGAAGTACAACGGGATCTGGGGGTCCTTGTACGTCAGTCAATGAAAAACAAGCATGCAGGCACAGCAGGCAGTGAAGAATGCGAATGGCATGTTGGCCTTTATAACAAGAGGAATCGAATATAGGAGCAAATAGGTTCTTCTGCAGTTGTACACGGCCCTAGTGAGACCACACCTGGAGTATTGTGTGCAGTTTTGGTCCCCTAATTGGAGGAAGGACATTCTTGCTATTGAGGGAGTGCAGCGTAGGTTTACAAGGTTAATTCCCGGGATGGCGGGACTGTCGTATGCTGAGAGAATGGAGCAGCTGGGCTTGTACACTCTGGAGTTTAGAAGGATGTGAGGGAATCTCATTAAAACATATAAGATTGTTAAGGGCTTGGACACGCCAGAGGCAGGAAACATGTTCCCGATGTTGGGGGGGGGGGGGGGGGGGGGCCACACATACACACACACACAGTTTAAGAATAAGGATTAAGCCATTTAGAACGGAGACAAGGAAACACTTTTTCTCACAGAGAGTGGTGAGTGTGGAATTCTCTGCCTCAGAGAGCAGTGGAGGCAGGATCTCTGGATGCTTTCAAGAGAGAGCTAGATAGAGCTCTTAAAAATAGCGGAGTCAGGGAATATGGGGACAAGGCAGGAACGGGGTACTGATTGTGGATGATCAGCTATGATCACATTGAATGGTGGTGCTGGCTTGAAGGGCCGAATGGCCTACTCCTGCACCTATTGTGTATTGTCTATTGTGATCATGGCTGATCATGCAAAATCAATACCCTGTTCCTGCTTTTTCTCCCATATCCCCTGATTCCGTTAACCCTAAGAGCCAAATCTAACTCTCTCTTGAAAACCATCCACCGTTCCATCCATAGTCCATCATTCATTCTCATTGTGCTTACTTGCTCCATCGAAGCTTCATGAAGTTCATTCAGATTTAACGTATAGATGCCTTCCTCAGTTCCAAAGATTAAGTACTGGTCTAGTTTAAAGGGGAAAAAGAGACGATTCATATATTTATTGCAAGATACAATGTGCACACAGCCGGCCAATAGTGCAAATGTCACAACAGTCCCTGATCAACGTTTGTCACCTTTTGTCTCCGGATGGATCCACGAGGTCGCGCAGCTTATCTTCAAAGGACATCCATCAAATACCTTTGTGAAGCAGGCTCCCATCTATTTGACGTTAACAAGGAGTTGCAAAGTCAGAATCTAGATTGTGTTTGTCAGTTTGCATTAAAGAGTTGAAAACAGCGCAAGATAAATGTCTTTAAATGCCAACAATGTAACACATGTCATATGACCATCATTTAGATTTTGAAAACATTCTTCAATTTAACGTCATTTCAACAGCATCCATTTAATTCCATGCACTGGACATATTCAAAGTGCTGCTGTTCACAACTATGATTTGATTGGGGTGGGGGGGTGGGGGTGAGGGGGGGTAATGGGGTTAAAACAGAGGAGGGGTGCCAATGAAGGAGAAATAAATGAAGAAGGGTTTCGGCCCGAAACGTTGCCTATTTCCTTCGCTCCATAGATGCTGCTGCACCCGCTGAGTTTCTCCAGCATTTTTGTCTATCTAAGGCAGTGGTTCCCAACCTTTCTTTGGCCACGCCCCACCTAATCACCTCTAAAATCCTGATGCCCCCCCCCCCCCCCCCCATGTGGTGATATATAATTCTTATCATTTAAAAAGTGAACTCCGTTTCAGCTGAAGAAGCTTAAAATGCCAATACCTTGGTTTAAACAAACTTCAAAAGAACATGGCATCCATGAAAAAGAAAAATGAAATAAACAAAAGACAGTTAAAGTTCCGAGCAAGAAATTACTAAAAAATTGTAAAAAAAAAAAAAAAACGAAAATTTGGACCCAGACCTCCTCAGCCCCCCTTAAAAATCAAATTGCCCCCTTGTGGGAGTTGGGAACCACTGATCTAAGGAGAAATAAATGCTGGATCTTGGAAGAAATGTGCCCTGTTGCGTCTGCAGAGGGGCATCGATCGGGCTGATCTCTCTGCCCCCGTCTGATACAAGTATGTGCAAGGCCTGCATTTGCACTGGGCCAGTGTGGAGGGCCGTTAACACAGGCCTGCACTGCCCTGGTGGGGCAAGGTGGGTCACTTGGATGTGCTTAGGGTACGGGAAGCAGCTTGGAGGGGATCCAGAGAAGGACTGAATCAGAGGGGGGGATAACGCAAGCAAAGACGCCCACGTCACGTGGAGAATGCACACGGGCATTCGACTCACTGAGGCACAGATGGCCATGAACTAAGGGCTGTTAAATGAGACTTGTTAGGTAGGTTTAGGAAGGAACTGCAGATGCTGGTTTAAACTGAAGATAAGATACAAAATGCTGGAGCAACTTAGGCAGCATCACTGGAGAGAAGGAATGGGTGACGTTTCAGGTCTACAGACTAGGTTAGGCAGGTACTTGATGATTAGCAAAGGCTTGGACTCTCTGCTGTATCCGACTCTATGCTTCATCTTCGTTAGTTATCCTGGTGTGTAATTAAGGGGTGGAAGCTAAACCTTCCAGAAAATATTTCACTTACATGGACTTTTGGTGTTGGAGGAAGGCCATTGGTGGCTGGTTTCTAGAACAAATATTAAAAATTATTCAGATGTTAAATGACAGTTGTAGGTACACAACAACTGTGTCGCACGTGAAACACCGACACAACCAACATCATCTGCTCAGAGCCGGAGACTCCATCCACACGGTTGCCCAGACACGACCATCAAGTACAAGATGAAATAACTACGACTCCATTTCATCCAGTAGGAAAGAACAGCGGGAAGATGAATGCAACAAAGTAATCTTCTCCAGCAACAGATGCCATTTGTATGGGGACACTTGTCAGTGTTACCAAACACTATTGAAGGGGATACGAGGAACACAATAGCACGTGTGGTTAAAAAAAGATCGTTTTACACCAATCTGAAGGAGGGAAGTGAGGCAGAGGAGGGAATTCAAGCACATAGGGGTTTGACAGCTGAAGGCATGATGGATGAGAATCCATCTTGCAATGAACACGAGGGTGAGGGTTACAGCAGCACAGCTATCTCAGTGTTTTAGTTTAGTTTGGAGATACAACGCAGAAACAGGCCCTTCGGCCCACCGTGTCCACACTGGCTAGCGATCCCCGCAAAAACTGAGAGGATGAGACAGACTTTTATCCCACAGGCCTTCAGGATTGTAAACTCTTATCTCACCAGGGACTCATTTACTGCTGTGTTGTGTCTTTTTATTTTCCTAAAATGTAAATACTGGTTCTGTTATGCTCTGTTTTGTTCTTTTTGCACAATTCGCAGTCATTGACAATTTCATTTCACTGCACATCTTGTATGTTGATGTGCCAAATGAAGTTGACTCGACTTGATTAACACACACACACACACACACACACACACACACACAGGGGACAATTTACACTAATACCATGCCAAGTACTATACAAACCTGTACGTCTGTATAGAAACATATAAAACATGTATAGAAACATATAAAATTATAAAAGGACTGGACAAGCTAGATGCAGGAAAAATGTTCCCAATGTTGGGCGAGTCCAGAACCAGGGGCCACAGTCTTAGAATAAAGGGGAGGCCATTTAAGACTGAGGTGAGAAAAAAACTTTTTCACCCAGAGAGTTGTGAATTTGTGGAATTCCCTGCCACAGAGGGCAGTGGAGCTAAATCACTGGATGGATTTAAGGGAGAGTTAGATAGAGCTCTAGGGCTAGTGGAATCAAGGGATATGGGGAGAAGGCAGGCACGGGTTATTGATTGGGGACGATCAGCCATGATCACAATGAATGGTGGTGCTGGCTCGAAGGGCCGAATGGCACTTATTTTCTGTTTCTATGTCTTTGGAGTGTGGGAGGAAACTGGGGATCTCAGAGAAAACCCACGCAGGTCGCGGGGAGAACATACAAACTCCATACAGACAAGTACCCGTTGTCAGGATCGAACCTGGGTCTCTGGCGCTGTAAAGCAGCGACTCTACTGCTGCACCACTGTACCTAACGGCTAGAGTAAGAAGTAATTCCAGACGGAGGGAGGGAGGGAGGGAGGAGAGAACTTTTAAGGAAGAGTTGCTGCTACATTGGGAACTGGTGTTGATCAGGGAGTGGGGCTGATGGTTGCTGGGGCAAGATGTGAGATGGGGCAAATGCCCCAGTGTGTCAGAAGGCACATTCAGGGCAGAATGAGAGGCAGATAGGAGACTTTCAACAACAAAAGCAGAGGCAGGCCCGGGATTAGGCAGCACGATGGAATGGAAACAGGTAGCCTTAGTGATGGCATAGATACAGGATCAGAAACTTAACACAGGAGAAACATAACACCAGGATAAAAAGAGAAGAAAGGAGATGTGTAACAGGAGGAATTGTGCCTGAAACGTGGCAACTGTGAGCTGCCTATTTTTATATTACAATTGTTGCACTTGTGCACTTAGTGATTATGCTGATTATATGCAAAACAAATCATTTTACTGCATCTTGGCACGTGACACTAAAGTACTTATGAACTATTAATGTCCTGATACCCCAAGTTGGCCTTGCACTAGATTTTTGTCAAGTAACTTGTCAAGACATTTGTGCTACTTAGGAGACCCTGCATAATTGGAGATGGGTGTTGCAAATAAATCACAAGCAAACCAAAAATATCTTCCCACCAAGATATGACAACGCACTCTAACATGTGGGTTGGATCACAGAAACACAGAAAATAGATGCAGGTGGAGGCCATTCAGCCCTTTGAGCCAGCACCACCATTCATTGTGATCATGGCTGATCGTCCCCAATCAATAACCCATGCCTGCCTTCTCCCCATATCCCTTGACTCCACTAGCCCCTAGAGCTCTATCTAACTCTCTCTTAAATCCATCCTGTGATTTGGCCTCCACTGCCCTCTGTGGCAGGGAATTCCACAAATTCACAACTCTCTGGGTGAAAAAGTTTTTTCTCACCTCAGTCTTAAATGACCTCCCCTTTATTCTAAGTCTGTGGCCCCTGGTTCTGGACTCGCCCAACATTGGGAACATTTTTCCAGCATCTAGCTTGTCCAGTCCTTTTATAATTTTATATGTTTCTATAAGCTCACCCCTCATCCTTCTAAACTCCAGTGAATACAAGACTAATCTTTTCAATCTTTCCTCATATGACAGTCCCGCCATCCCAGGGATCAATCTCATGAACCTACGCTGCACTGCCTCAATCACAAGGATGTCCTTCCTCAAATTAGGAGACCAAAACTGTACACAATATCATGTTGGGTAGTTATCGGTGGTGCAAGCTGGTTTAAAGCGCATCCGGCCCTCAGGTCAACGAGTTGCCATCTCCATGCTGGAGTCAGTGCTGAATCTATCACTGGCCCCGAAGATCAGATGCTGCAACAATAACACAGTCTGAAGAAGGGTCTCAACCCAAAACGTCCTCTGTCCACCCCCTCCACAGATGCTGCCTGATCCACTGTTCCTCCAATACTTTGTGTTTTGCTGCAATGATACGTTTATTTCTACCGAGTGACTTTAGAAACAGCAAGAACCTTAATAAAATAATACCAGTAAATACATTCCATTTTTACTGAAACAACAAACGGTCACATGTCAGATTTATAAATATTGCATCAGGTGATGCATGGATTTCACAAAACAGTTTGACAATTAGAAAGGAAAGTACCGGGAAATCTCTCTTTTCTTTTCTTCGAGGTAACGCAGGAGGATGTTCAGAACTTTCATCGTTTAGACCTGAAGCGCCGTCTGGAACATTTGAACAAATGCAAAACTTTTCATTGTAACCAGCAAGAAATCTTCTGACGGCAATTCAATCAAATGCTTAAGATTCGGTGAACATTTTATCAGCTGTGTCCCAAGTCAGTTCCACTGATGAAAGCAGACCACTCTATCCCTTCCCCACGGCTTGTCGCAATCATTAATATCTACGTTAAATAATATGTTAAACACCTACTACAGCTTATTTATCATACAATCAAGGTGGTGTTCAACTTTAAAATGGTGGAGCATACAAGTTATAACACTGCTTTCAAGATGGCCCCCAACCCAGGGGACTATTTGGGTGTGAGCCACAGAAGCAGGTCTATACTCACATATTACAAACGCTCCACATTCTTCAATCTCTATTCTTGCAGCAGCATTTCTTACTTTAATTATGGTCTTCTTAATCGATTCCCTAATCATGTATCTATACACTGTAAATGGCTCGATTGTAATCATGTATTGTCTTTCCGATGACTGGTTGGCACGCAACAAAAGCTTTTCACACGTGACAATAAACTGAGCTTGTTAATTTATAGATTTTAATTATCCAATGTCAAAAATACCTGATTTAATAATAAGATATAAAAATTGAGAAAAATTAATGGAGTGATTTATTTAAGGTGGGCTATTTGATGAACTAATTACAACATTGCATTCACTGCTCTCCAGAAAATCATCAATTGTTTTAAGACTTAATTTTTACAGGTTAACCCATCACTGACTAAACCACGAGCCATTTAATGTGGAAAAAAAAATCATATACAAACAGTGAACCAGAATTTAATGCTTGGAAAAAGAATCATGGTGTAAAGAACAAAGGGATATATTTAAGGACATTTAAGAGACTTAAATGTACAGGGGGTCCATCAAACTGGAAACAGCTGCAAGGCCGCAAAGACCAAAAGACTAGACGTATGCCTTAAATGTAAATTAGCAAGTTTTTGATTTCCTTAAAATGCACTGTGTTACTTGGGCTTGGTTCAGTGATACAGCGCGGAAACAGGCCATTCGGCCCACCGAGTCCACACCAACCAGCGATCCCCGCACATTAACACAACCCTACAAACACTAGGGACAATTTACATTTATGCCAAGTTCAAGTGAGTTTATTGTCATGTGTCCCTGTATAGGACAATGAAATTCTTGCTTTGCTTAGCACACAGAACATAGTAGGCATTTACTACAAAACAGATCAGTGTGTCCATATACCATTATATAAATATATACACACATAAACAAATAAACTGATCAAGTGAAAATAGCAGATAATGGGCCACCAATAATCAGAGTTTTGTCCGAGCCAGGTTTAATAGCCTGATGGCTGTGGGGAAGTAGCTATTCCTGAACCTGGTTGTTGCAGTCTTCAGGCTCCTGTACCTTCTACCTGAAGGTAGCAGGGAGATGAGTGTGTGGCCAGGATGGTGTGGGTCTCTGAAGATACTGCCAGCCTTTGAGGCAGCGACTGCTATAAAACCTGATATTGCATGAAATCCAATCGATCCCACCATTTACAAGTAATGTTCTAAAATAGAAGCCATTTCATTGGCACAGCATTGGTCTCTGGCTGGCAGTTAATTAGAAACCAAACCACTTCTTCATAGTGTGAGCTGAGAATATTGATAGTGACCAGTGGGATAGTGGCAGCAAAGTTCCTTGCACCAGTCTCACTTTGGAATATGTGCAAGAAGACTTTGCCTTCCATCACAGTGAGGAGGAGATTCACTGCGATGGATGTTTGTGTAAATTGTATTGGTCGTGTGTCTTGGTTCTTGTTGTATGACTGCAGAAACCAAATTTCGTTTGAACTTCATTTGAGGTTCAAATGACAATAAATAATTGTATTGTACTGTAAGGAAATGCAGATGCTGATTTAAACCAAAGATAGACACAAAAAGCTGGAGTAACTCTGTGGGACAGACAGCATCTCTGGAGAGACGGAATGGGTGACGTTTCGGGTCAAGTCTCGACTCAAAACATCATCCATTCCTTCTCTTCAAAGACACTGCCTGTCCCGCTGAGTTACTCCAGCATTTCTGTGACTATCTTCACTTTGGGCTATGGCCCTTTGCACTTGGATGTCATTCATGTTGATTTCCCTCCCTCGATAGTTTCATTGCGGGACTCAAATTGCTTCGTCAACTTTCAAGATTGAGTCAAAGAAATGTAAAATAAAGTGCAGGAAACGGGTGCAATAGAGTTACTGCATTGGCGTCTCACCTATTCACATATCCAACTCTGAAATCCCCTTTGAACATTTGGAGTTATTTTTGGTTGGCTTGCACATGAGACCAAGTAATTGAATCTTTAACCCCACAGTACCTAATGTGACCTAATGTATATTTGGGAAGCAAAAGGAGCATCGTGGATAAAGTATGCTCCTCAGATAAAGATCATATAGTTCAACGGCCGAGGAACAATGAATCGTGCACCAGTGTTTAGAGGGTTTTGGCTATCGGGCAAAAATGAGTAATTAATGGTCAGAATTAAAACTCAAACGCAGTGACATTTAAGAGTAGCAGGTCCTAATGATCCAACATTTGGAAAAAGGGTGTTTAACAAATGCAATGCCACTTATCCTTTGATTGATGATGGTTGAAAAATGATCTGCTTTTAAAATCACTTGTTGCAATACGCAAGAGGGACCAATCTATTTGTTAAAAACCTACTTATCCAATGGTGAGTAAATAGAAGCATCACTCCTGACTGAAGACCAAGTAAAGATTTAGGTTCTGTGAGGTAAAGCCCTTTTCACACTGGCTTTCTTTACCCAAGTATCACACTCTGATGGGCCTGTCCTATTTGGCGATTTTTTAGGCAACTGCCGGCGACTGTCACGGTCATCGCAGCTCGCCGAAAAACCGGCGACAACCTACGTCACCCTGGCGACAACCCACTGCAGGAGAAGTCAAGCTACGCTCATTGGCGTCAAACCCACTGTCGCCGAAAAAATGTCAACATGTTGAAAATTTAGCAGCGACCAGCTACGACTTTGGAGACTACTCACGGTGACCACCGGCGAACATGTGGCGACAAACTAGTGTGTGTGCAGTTGCATAACAAAGCGCCTATGTGGGACAGGCCCATGAATGTGTGGATCGGAGAAATATTCAGGTTGGGCCCCGGGAAAGGCCTGTTCACCCTGGGTTTCTTTACCTAAGTCACCGGCTCTGGTGTCGAGCAGTCCCGGGCTACTGACACTGCTGGGGAGAGACGACTGCAGCATCTCCGATTGGTACAGGGAGGTGGGAGTACTCTGTCTCCTGGGCACCACCGATGGCCCATTCTTGGCACCAGCCTGCCTCTTGACCGTCAGTGACCTCTCTTCATCTGGAAGATCAGAAACGCTGAGCATTCGCGGCTGAAACGGCAGAAGCTTTGGTTCAGTCATCATCTTAAGCAAATCCTTTTCCACTTATGATAACAACCAATTTACGCAAACAGTTTTATAAGACCAGCAAGTTTAGATAAGGCAATAGGTTCAACTATTGATCGAAGATTAATCACCCATTTTTTTTACCGAACTGGAATTATTGAACATTCCTCACTGCCCCCAGAAGGTGGTCCTCTTGAACCAATGGCCCCCTTGACCCATTGAACCAACTGGTAGAAACATCTCACTATGGCGGGCGAATAGGCAAACCCCGCGTGGTGAAACAAAGAGATCTTCATAACAAGAGGAATCGAATATAGGAGCAAAGAGATCCTTCTGCAGTTGTACAGAGCCCTAGTGAGACCACACCTGGAGTATTGTGTGCAGTTTTGGTCCCCTAATTTGAGGAAGGACATTCTTGCTATTGAGGGAGTGCAGCGTAGGCTTACAAAGTTAATTCCCGGGATGGCGGGACTGTCATATGCTGAGAGAATGGAGCAACTGGGCTTGTACACTCTGTGGAGTTTAGAAGGATGAGAGGATATCTTAATGAAACATATAAGATTGTTAAGGTTTGGACACGCTAGAGGCAGGAAACATGTTCCCGATGTTGGGGGAGTCCAGAACCAGGGGCCACAGTTTAAGAATAAGGAGTAAGCCATTTAGAACGCAGACGAGGAAACACTTTTTCTCACAGAGAGTGGTGAGTCTGTGGAATTCTCTGCCTCAGAGGGCGGTGGAGGCAGGTTCTCTGGATGCTTTCAAGAGAGAGCTAGATAGGGCTCTTAAAGATAGCAGATATGGGGAGAAGACAGGAACGGGGTACTGATTGGGGATGATCAGCCATGATCACACTGAATGGCGGTGCTGGCACGAATGGCCTACTCCTGTACCTATTGTCTATTAACACAGTAAAGAGACCAGCACACACGTGAATGGGGGAAAGTTAACCCGGGTTTCATTATATGTACCAGGGCAGGCCCCTAAAGCCCATGACAACTCCTTCCGGCCTGTCAAGTGACCCTACCCCCGACTGCTGAGGGTGGGCCCAGTAAGTAGCCGTTATAACCACCGGGTGGCGCCACACCACCGTGTTATAGGGTAGGCCGTAGACCCCAGGACAAAGTAACAGTGACTCGTTTCAGGATGGTGACCGAGACTTGGAGCAGAACGTGGAGGTGGTGGTGTCGTCTAAAACCACCCCACGGTTGTTGTACCATAAAGGATGGCCGCAGTGAGATTGTCAGAGGACGTGGAGCATCGAGAACAGTTACAGCATTTTCAGAAAGGTGATCGATACTCGAGTTGAGAAACGGTGTGAATGGTGAGGTGGGAATGGAAGCCCCCGGCTGCCAAAGAACAGCTCGTGAACAGCAAATTAGGGACATGAAGCATCCCAGTGCTGAACACAACCACATACCCAGGTTTAGGTTTATGATTGTCATGTGTACTGACGTACAGTGAAGGGATTTTGTTTGTGTGCTATTCAATTAAATTACATAATACTATACATGAATACAATCAAGCCAAACTCACAAACAAATGGTGAAACAAAGGGAAAGAAAACAGAGTGCCGAATATTGCTCTCAGCATTGTAGCATAATGGTCCCAGAGCAGATGCCCCATGTCCACAATGAGACAATAGACAATAGGTGCAGGAGTAGGCCATTTGGCCCTTCGAGCCAGCACCGCCATTCAATATCATGAATGATCATCCCCAATCAGTACCCCGTTCCTGCCTTCTCCCCCGACTGCGCTATTTTTAAGAGCCCTATCTAGCTCTCTCTTGAAAGCATCCAGAGAACCGGCCTCGGCCGCCCTCTGAGGCAGAGAATTCCACAGACTCACCATTCTCTGTGAGAAAAAGTGTTTCCTCATCTCCATTATAAATGGCTTACTCCTTATTCTTAAACTGTGGCCCCTGGTTCTGGACTCCCCCAACATCGGGAACACGTTTCTTGCCTCTAGCGTGTCCAATCCGTTAACAATATTATATGTTTCAATGAGATACCCTCTCATCCTTCTAAACTCCAGAGTGTACAAGCCCAGCTGCCCCATTCTCTCAGCATACGACAGTCCCGCCATCCCGCGAATTAACCTTGTAAACCTATGCTGCACTCCCTCAATAGCAAGAATGTCCTTCCTCAAATTAGGGGACCAAAACTGCACACAATACTCCAGGTGTGGTCTCACTAGGGCCCTGTACAACTGCAGAAGGGCCTCTTTGCTCCTATATTCGATTCCTCTTGTTATAAATGAGGGAGGTTTGAGAATCAGGACAGTGCCCTCGCTTAGTGAAGGACTGTTCTGAAGCCTGATGATGGAGGGAAAGAGGCTGTTGCCAGAGTCTGGTGGAAGGTTCTTTCAAGCTGCTGCCCAACGGGAGTGGGGAGGAGGGATTGACTGGGGTGGGAAAGGTCCTTGATTTAGGCACGCTGCTTTCCCGAGGCAGCATGGTGTAGATGGAGTCAATGGCGATCAGCTGGCAATTATCTGAGCATGTCATAAGGTGATGAAGCTTCATGGCAGAATAAATATTCAACAAACACCATGACAGTTGCAGTTCATGCAGCAGTTCTCTCAACACAGTTAAGGGCCTGTCCCACTTTCACAACTTAATTCACAACCTCTGCCGAGTTTGCCCTCGACTCAAGTGTTCAAGTTCAAGTGAGTTTATTGTCATGTGTCCCTGTATAGGACAATGAAATTCTTGCTTTGCTTCAGCACACAGAACATAGTAGGCATTGACTACAAAACAGATCAGTGTGTCTATATACCATGATCTAAATATATACACACATGAATAAATAAACTGATAAAGTGCAAATAACAGATAATGGGTTATTAATAATCAGAGTTTTGTCCGAGCCAGGTTTAATAGCCCGATGGCTGTGGGGAAGTAGCTATTCCTGAACCTGGTTGTTGCAGTCTTCAGGCTCCTGTACCTTCTACCTGAAGGTAGCAATGAGATGAGTGTGTGGCCAGGATGGTGTGTGGGTCTTTGATGATACTGCCAGCCTTTTTGAGGCAGCGACTGTGATAAATCCCCTCGATGGAAGGAAGGTCAGAGCCGATGATGGACTGGGCAGTGTTTACTACTTTTTGTAGTCTTTTCCTCTCCAGGGCACTCAAGTTGCCGAACCAAGCCACGATGCAACCGGTCAGCATGCTCTCTACTGTGCACCTGTAGAAGTTAGAGAGAGTCTTCCTTGACAAACCGACTCTCCGTAATCTTCTCAGGAAGTAGAGGCGCTGATGAGCTTTCTTGATAATTGCATTAGTGTTCTCGGACCAGGACTCGGACTCGCAGCATGGTCATCACGAGGTCGTAGGCAGGTCGTAATGCTAGTCGTAGGTACTCGTGGCATCAAGTAGGTCGGGCCGTTTTTCTAGCCCGATGAAATGTCCACGAGTAAAAATAGGTTGTGAATTAGGTTGTGAAAGTGGGACAGGCCCTTTAGTTCTATAACATACTTTTTGACACTTAACATAGGTTAATGGGCAGTGACTGACACACGCAATGAGCCTCAGCAATGACTTTAAAACTTAACAAATTGACTCATCAACTTATATATCCTCAATGCAAACAGAAATCTATTAACATAGAAACATAGAAAATAGGTGCAGGAGTAGGCCATTCGGCCCTTCGAGCCTGCACCGCCATTCAATATGATCATGGCTGATCATCCAACTCAGTATCCTGTACCTGCCTTCTCTCCATACCCCCTGATCCCTTTAGCCACAAGGGCCACATCTAACTCCCTCTTAAATATAGTCAATGAACTGTGGCCTCAACTACCTTCTGCGGGAGAGAATTCCAGAGATTCACCACTCTCTGTGTGAAAAATGTTTTCCTCATCTCGGTCCTAAAAGAGTTCCCCCTTATCCTTAAACTGTGACCCCTTGTTCTGGACTTCCCCAACATCGGGAACAATCTTCCTGCATCTAGCCTGTCCAACCCCTTAAGTATTTTGTACGTTTCTACAAGATCCCCCCTCAATCTTCTAAATTCTAGCGAGTACAAACCGAGTCTATCCAGTCTTTCTTTTAACATTTTAGCTTGACCTCAAGCATGCTACAGCAAATACATTGGCAGTAAAATAGAGCTGATTTAGAAAGTCTGAAATAAACCAAAACAGTACATTGGTCGAAGGTAGACAGAAATGCTGGAGAAACTCAGTTGTACAGGGTCTTGGTGAGACCACACCTGGAGTATTGCGTACAGTTTTGGTCTCCAAATCTGAGGAAGGACATTATTGCCATAGAGGGAGTGCAGAGACGGTTCACCAGACTGATTCCTGGGATGTCAGGACTGTCTTATGAAGAAAGACTGGATAGACTTGGTTTATACTCTCTAGAATTTAGAAGATTGAGAGGGGATCTTATAGAAACTTACAAAATTCTTAAGGGGTTGGACAGGCTAGATGCAGGAAGATTGTTCCCGATGTTAGGGAAGTCCAGGACAAGGGGGTCACAGCTTAAGGATAAAGGGGAAATCCTTTAAAACCGAGATGAGAAGAACTTTTTTCACACAGAGAGTGGTGAATCTCTGGAACTCTCTGCCACAGAGGGTAGTTGAGGCCAGTTCATTGGCTATATTTAAGAGGGAGTTAGATGTGGCCCTTGTGGCTAAGGGGATCAGGGGGTATGGAGAGAAGGCAGGTACGGGATACTGAGTTGGATGATCAGCCATGATCATATTGAATGGCGGTGCAGGCTCGAAGGGCCCGAATGGCCTACTCCTGCACCTAATTTCTATGTTTCTAAACTCAGCGGGTGAGGCAGCATCTACGGAGCGAAGGAAATAGGCAACGTTTCGTCCCGAAACGTTGCCTATTTCCTTCGCTCCGTAGATGCTGCCTCACCCGCTGAGTTTCTCCAGCATTTTTGTCTACCTTCGATTTTCCAGCATCTGCCGTTCCTTCTTGAACATTGGTTGAGGATGGTTAGATGCAACAAATATGCAGCTATTCACAAAGGCACTTCACCGCGCTCTCCTTTAATGCCAAAGTTAACCATTCAGAAAGTGTGCATGGTGAATGGACTCACCTTTGGTGGAAGCGGAGGAGGAACCAAAACTGCTTGTTTAAGTGTGGACCTGATGGAAAACAACAAATTACATTGACCAAAGCAAATAGCCAGTAAATAAATAACTGAAAAGTGTGAATTAAGACTAAAGATAAAAACACACAAATATCAATTCAATTGATCAGCAAAATTATCCACAAAGGGAATATAGCTGTTGTTATTATTCTATTAACCCAGAGATACAGTTTCAATCCTTTTAATGGTTTCTTTGTTATCACTTGTACGCAGGTACAGCAAAGTACGTTCTTTTGCATACAGCTCTTAGCATAAAGGGGAGGTCATTTAAGACTGAGGTGAGAAAAAACTTTTTCTCCCAGAGAGTTGTGAATTTGTGGAATTCCCTGCCACAGAGGGCAGTGGAGGCCAAGTCTCTGGATGGATTTAAGAGAGAGTTAGATAGAGCTCTAGGGGCTAGTGGAGTCAAGGGATATGGGGAGAAGGCAGGCACGGGTTATTGATAGGGGACGATCAGCCATGATCACAATGAATGGCGGTGCTGGCCCGAAGGGCCGAATAGCCTCCTCCTGCACCTATTTTCTATGTTTCTATGTTTCAGCAAGAATATCACCACACACAAGCACAATCCCCCAGTTAGACCATAGAGTCAGAGTCATACAATGTGGAAACAGCCCCAACTTGCCCACACCCACCAAGATGTCCCATCTACACTCGTCCCACCTGCCTGCACTTGTCCCATGCCCCCCCAAACCCGTCCTATTTGTGGAATTCTCTGCCACAGAAGGTAGTTGAGGCCAGTTCATTGGCTATATTTAAGAGGGAGTTAGATGTGGCCCTTGTGGCTAAAGGGATCAGGGGGTATGGAGAGAAGGCAGGGACGGGATACTGAGTTGGATGATCAGCCATGATCATATTGAATGGCGGTGCAGGTTCGAAGGGCCGAATGGCCTACTCCTGCACCTATTTTCTATGTTACTATATGTTTCTATCAACCTCGTGGCCCCGCTCAGCGAAGAACGTTTCATTTTACAGATTGCTTTCGCTGCTCTCCAACTCTGTGTCTGCGTCTCATTTAGAAACAAGATGGGGAAATAAACCCAAGTAGCAAAAAAGGGCCAGACTGATCAGTGACTGGGTTGGTTCACTGTTCTGCTGCGTTTGATCTGAGACTTCAGCAGAGCTGCAAGCTTGCCGAGTATCCCAGCATCTACACACTACAGGTGGTGCAGCCGAATGGCCTACTCCTGCACCTATTTTCTATGTTTCTATCCATGTACCTGTCTAATTGTTTCTCAAATGTTACAATGATCCCTGCCTCAACCACCTCCTCTGGCAGCACGTTCCATACCCCCCCCCCCCCCAACTCCACCCCCCTTTGTGTGAATGACCAGAATGTATAGAACAGCCCGCTGAGTCTGTATGCAAGAGGCACCATTTTACAGTTAACTGGGGAAGATTAACTGGAGAAGCAAGTTCAAATACACCAATGCAATTAGGAAGTTTAAATACAGGTAAATATTAAAGACAGCTAGAGTCATTAATGATGGCGCTTGTACTGCCCCAC
Source organism: Leucoraja erinaceus (assembly GCF_028641065.1). Taxonomy (NCBI): domain Eukaryota; kingdom Metazoa; phylum Chordata; class Chondrichthyes; order Rajiformes; family Rajidae; genus Leucoraja; species Leucoraja erinaceus. The sequence goes on from NC_073385.1 coordinate 66,760,745, forward strand.
TCCCCCTGGCTGGTCTTCTCTCATTGTTGCTTGTATCTTTCTCCCCCACTTCATTATTTTCAACAATCTGTATTAAAGGGTACTTACAGCACATTGTCAAGATCCTCCTCTTGGTGCGCTATGTGTCCCCTGAAAGAGTGAATGTCATATGTCACATCAGCATGTCATAGTATTCTATAAAAGGTGCTTGATTTTGCCGAGATTAGCAGGGGTGCAGTCACTCAGAAGGGATTCTAATCCAGGTCTCCCAATAGCCAGTGGGGAACAGATACATAGACAGGTAATGGAAAGATGCCAAAGCAACAGGGGTGTTGTGGAGGGTGACTTTAAACGTTCTCAATGTTGACTGAAATATGCTCAGTGCAAAGGGCTTAAACAGTGCAGAATTCATGAGCTGGATGCACAGGGTTTTATTTTATTTTTTTAACCATTACGTGGGTAGTTCAACTTTGCAACTTCAGGTGGGACCATACTGGACCTTTTCAGGATAGTTATGAATAAGAATAAGACTGGATCTTGAGGAAAGTCAAGTCAGGTTTATTCGTCACATACACATACGAGATGTGCAGTGAAATGAAAAGGGGAAATGCTTGCGGATTGTGCAAAAAAAAACAAACGAACTACAAACAGAATGGAACAGAATCACATATTCCATATTTGTGGGAGAGAGGGAAGAAAAGGAAAAAAAACAGCAATTTTTAAAAATACATCACGCAACAGTAAAATGGTTCAGTAAAGTTAGTCCCTGGTGAGATAGGAGTTTACAGTCCGAATGGCCTCTGGGAAGAAACTCCTTCTCATCCTCTCCGTTCTCACAGCATGGCAACGGAGGCGTTTGCCTGACCGTAGCAGCTGGAACAGTCCGTTGCTGGGGTGGAAGAGGTCCCCCATGATCTTGTTGGCTCTGGAGTTGCTGGAAAGGTACTAAATTGGGTAATGCAGACTGCAGCATTATTAGGCGTGCTGGGCCATGCGGGAGTAAGTCCAGTGAGGAGGAGGGATAAGGATGTCAAGGAATGGAAACCGTAGATGACCAGAGTATTATAAATTTGGTCAAAAATGAAAGGAGGCAGAGCTGGGGAGCACTGTGAGAGTCGTGGGTTTTTTTGGCTTCTCCAGTGCTTTGAACACCACCCGGCCTGCACTGCCAGGGAGCAAACTGATGAAGATGCGGGTGGATGCTCCCTTGGTGTCCTGGATCACCAACTACCTGACTGGACGACCACAATATGTCAGGCTACAGAACTGTGTCTCGTACATGGTGGCGAGCAACACAGGGGCCCCACAGGGGACGGTCCTCTCTCCCTTCCTGTTCACCATCTACACCTCGACTGACTCCCCTCCCCACCCCCCTCCCCAATCTGTATCCCCAATCCTTCCCACTCATGACTTTAATTTCATGATTCATGTATCATGTGTTTTATGAATGTGTTGGCCGATCAATTTCCCTCCTGGGATAAATAATGTAACAAAACATGGACAATAGACAATAGGTGCAGTGGGAGGCCATTCGACCCTTCGAGCCAGCACCGCCATTCAATGTGATCATGGCTGTTCATCCCCAATCAATACCCCGTCCCTGCCTTCTCCCCATATCCCCTGACTCCGCTATCTTTAAGAGCCCTATCTAGCTCTCTCTTGAAAGTATCCAGAGAACCTGCCTCCACCGCCCTCTGAGGCGGAGAATTCCACAGACTCACAAGAAAGTGTTTCCCTGTCTCCGTTCTAAATGGCTTACTCCTTATTCTTAAAATCTCTGGCCCCTGGTTCTGGATTCCCCCAACATCGGGAACATGTTTCCTGCCTCTAGCGTGTCCAAGCCCTTAACAATCTTATATTTTTCAGTGCATATAGCCAGTAATCAAATTTAATTTACTTTCAAAAAGCATATCAATAATAATTCAATATACGCATTTCAAAACCGTTTGGAGTGTCCAGTAAGTACGAAACTTGAGGATGTGGAAGTTCACTCTCTGGAGCAAGACTGGGACCTGCAGGCTCTGTAGTCACTTTGCCCGACACATTCACATTCCAGTCCTGGTCTGGAGTGGGACACAAATACCCAGGCTCCAACCTTGCCGAACACTTCCAACATTTATAGACTCAGACCATGGAACTAGGCCCTTCATACCAACTTGGCCATGGAGATGAAGAAACACTTTTTCTCACAGAGAGTTGTGAGTCTGTGGAATTCCCTGCCACAGAGGGCAGTGGAGGCCAAATTACTGGATGGATTTAAGAGAGAGTTAGATAGAGCTCTAGGGGCTAGTGGAATCAAGGGATATGGGGAGAAGGCAGGCACGGGTTATTGATTGGGGACGATCAGCCATGATCACAATGACTGGCGGTGCTGGCTCGAAGGGTCGAATGGCCTCCTCCTGCACCTTTTTTCTATGTTTCTATGACTTTGGGCGATTACTCGTGACCATACAGGCGTCCACCCCGCGACATGTAGTCGCCCAAGAGTCTTGCCTTTTTCTGGTCGCCGCTGGATTCTCAACATTTGGACATTTTTCGTCGACTATGACGGGTGCCTGCAAGTCACCAAAAAAAATGTTCGTAAGTGGGACAGAGCCTTAAGAGACTATTTGACACATCCTTCCATTACTTACCTGTTTCCTCCATCTGCAAATGGACTCCATGGCGAACCAAACTCGACATCTTTGGTAATCTCCTGTGTAAAATATTTAGTCTTTTTTAATTACTGTTCTTTTATAAAAAGATGAACATTTAAAAAAAAGTATCTTTTCAAAAGGAGGCAGAAATCTCTGAAATTTCATGTAGATTGATTGCATACATTGTGCAGTAGTTAGCAATAGCTGTATCAAATTCCAAATGTGTCACCTAGTTATCACAAGGACATTGGCTCAGCGTTATTAACCATATAACCATATAACAATTACAGCACGGAAACAGGCCATCTCGACCCTTCTAGTCCGTGCCGAACACATATTCTCCCCTAGTCCCATATACCTGCGCTCAGACCATAACCTTCCATTCCCTTCCCGTCCATATAACTATCCTATATAACCATATAACTATATAACAATTACAGCACGGAAACAGGCCATCTCGGCCCTACAAGTCCATGCCGAACAATTTTTTTTCCCCTTAGTCCCACCTGCCTGCACTCGTACCATAACCCTCCATTCCCTTCTCATCCATATGCCTATCCAATTTATTTTTAAATGATACCAATGAACCTGCCTCCACCACTTCCACTGGGAGCTCATTCCACACCGCCACCACTCTCTGCGTAAAGAAGTTCCCCCTCATATTACCCCTAAACTTCTGTCCCTTAATTCTGAAGTCATGTCATCTTGTTTGAATTTTCCCTATTCTCAAAGGGAAAAGCTTGTCCACATCAACTCTGTCTATCCCTCTCATCATTTTAAAGACCTCTATCAGGTCCCCCCTTAACCTTCTGCGCTCCAGAGAATAAAGACCTAACTTATTCAAGCTATCTCTGTAACTTAGTTGTTGATCGGGGATTGTATCCTGCTTCTGCTTATTCTGCTGTGTAAAAGTAAAATGGTACAACTTCAAAGTAAAAAGGATCAAGTTACAGACTTCAAAGTCTAATCTTAACAGCGGGAGAACATTGATGAAGGGTACACATTCTGATCAGCACGTTTCATGAAGGATTGATTACATTGGAGAGGGCAGTTGCTGGGGAGATTTACCAGGATGGTGGGCGAATTGGAAAACTATAATTATGGGAAGGCATTGGAGAGATCAATTTCACTGGAGCAACTGAGGCTAAGAGCGGCTTGATGGAAATATATATAATAGACATACACAGGGCACATAATCAGAATCTTTCTTCCTCGTGATAGGGAACCATTGTTCTGTCACTGGTACGTGAAAATTACACTCTTGACTCAAATAAAACAAGGGAGCATACATTTAAGGTGAAAGGAAGGAAATTTGATCCATTTTTACAGTAGTCTGTATCTGGAGCAGCCTGCCAGAGGTGGAATCAGATACAATCACTGAGTTTAGGAGGCATTTAGACCGACACTTCAATAGGCAGAGGTACTGTAGGATATGGTCAAAATGTGGGGAAATGAGATTAGAATAGACCAGCAAAAAAGCTGACAGAGATAGAGTTTGTGGGGGGGGGGGGAGAGGTGTTTGTGGACATTATGGCCAAAGATCCTATAGCGGAGCAAGATAGACCACTCCTTCTAAATGCAATGGGCTGACGTGTAGTACGCAACGGAGCGGAACGTGGGCCTTTTTTTCATCCATTTCAGTAACCCGACCCGACCCGACCCGCAGTGTAATCAACGTTGCGGGGGAACAGTTTGTGTTAATAAATTATAATTCTGAAAATGAGGAGAAGATTTTTCCCAAAGAACTTTGATTTTTACGAGGATGTTTCCGGAACCGGCTTCCGCTTCCGCACTAGTATCTTTGCTCTGCTACGGGATCTTTGGTGTGGAGACGGAAGCCGGTTACGGAAATGGGGCCGAAAATTACCCATGAATCTTCCCATGACCATACTGCGACTTTTTCGTCGAGTGATCTATCTTGCTCGCTATAGGATCTTTGATTATGGCCATGACTAAGAAATTTCCTGGAAGGACAACGTTTGATTGTATGTGGGAAAAGAACCACAGAATATGTTCTGCAGATTTATAGAATATCATATTTGTTGGGTAAGAATTCACTGCTGAGAGAGACTCAGTCAAAGCTTCAGAGAACCATCCATCACAAGAGTCCTGTGCAACTGAGTGGTGAATCTGTGGAACTCTCTGCCACAGAGGGTAGTTGAGGCCAGTTCATTGGCTATATTTACGAGGGAGTTAGATGTGGCCCTTGTGGCTAAAGGGATCAGGGGGTATGAAGAGAAGGCAGGTACAGGATAGTGAGTTGGATGATCAGCCAAAGCAGGCTCGAAGGGCCGAATGGCCTAATAGGCCGAATGGCCTACTCCTATATTTTCTATGTATCTATGTAACTGGTTAATTTTGTCAGCACACGCTCATGGGGGAGTTATCCAAAGGTTAACCTGGGTTGATTTGCGGTTACAAGAGTAACCATACTTTAACCCAAGGTAGACAAAAATGCTGGAGAAACTCAGCGGGTGAGGCAGCATCTATGGAGTGAAGGAAATAGGCAACGTTTCGGCACGAAACGTTGCCTATTTCCTTCACTCCATAGACGCTGCCTCGCCCGCTGAGTTTCTCCAGCATTTCAGTCTACCTTCGATTTTCCAGCATCTGCAGTTCCTTCTTAAACATACTTAAACCCAAGTTCGTTAACTTGGCTTACCGGCTGAAGGATGAAGTTGAGACTTACCATCTCACAGTGAGCCTCGGTTTCCTTCCTCAAGGGAGGTTCAAACTGCAGTTTGTCAACTGTGAAAATAATGAGACAACAAGGACTGAAGGGGAGTTTCACACAACAGCTAATGTTTTATGCTAACAAGAAATGCATTAGATTTTCCACTCACAGACCCATCCCGTCAGCGTCAGTGAGCAGAGAACAGCTTGCATGCAAAGCTCAATTGTGTTTATAACCATATAACAATTACAGCACGGAAACAGGCCACCTCGGCCCTTCTAGTCCGTGCCGAACACTTACTCTCACCTAGTCCCATCTACCTGCACTCAGACCATAGCCCTTCATTCCTTTCCCGTCCATATACCTATCCAATTTATTTTTATATGATAAAATCGAACCTGCCTCCACTGGAAGCTCATTCCACACAGCTACCACTCTCCGAGTAAAGAAGTTCCCCCTCATTTTACCCCTAAACTTTTGTCCCTTAATTCTCAAATCATGTCCTCCTGTTTGAAACTTCCCTACTCTCAGTGGAAAAAGCTTATCCACGTCAACTCTGTCTATCCCTCTCATCATTTTAAAGAGCTGTATCACAGCTTTAATTTCACACGGCAGGAATTTCTGAGCTGATAAACTGTGCTGTTGCGTAATATTGTTGGATCCATATTCCAGAGTAGCATGACTGGAGCTCCTTCTGTTAGTTAGGGGAGAAGGCAGGGACGGGGTACTGCTTTGTGGATGAACAGCCGTGATCACATTGAATGGCAGTGCTGGCTCGAAGGGCCGAATGGCCTACTCCTGCACGCCTATTGTCTATTGAAGAGACACGCCAACTCGTTACAGAATGTTAAAAAATTCCACAGAAGCCAGAGGCCGGACTGAAGCCTGAATCCAGGAGTAGATGAACAGTTATGTTCTCTGATCTACAGACCGATCTCCCAAGTTGTGTTATTGATAGTTTATCCTATTTTTCAAATTTCTTTCTTTCTTTATTTTTTTCTATCTATAAATATAAATAAATAATTAGAGGCAATGTTATTATGTAACCGATAAAGGGGGATCCCAGCTACTTTGGTAACTGGGTACCTGGAAATTTAATATGTAACCATTAAACAAAGTCTGTACTGGTTTGGATTACGATATGCAAATGCCTCTAATAAAAATTTATTAAAAAAAAAAAAAAAAAAATTCCACAGGAAGATGTACAGCCTGGATGACTGTCACGCTGTCAATAAGTTTATCATGTGCAGGTTGTTCAGGAAGCTTGATAGGAAGTCTTTATTCAAGGCCAGTGCTGTCTCGGCCTTGGTGCTAAATTGGTCCTTCATGCAGCCGTTGGTAATTCAATTAGCGCGGAGTAACATTTGGGAAAAACAACGCACATCTGATCAGGCAGCGATAGAACACGAGCCAGAGGTCATAGCCTTAGAATTAAAGGACCCTCTTTAGGCAGGAGATGAGGAGGGTGGTGAATCTGTGCAATTCATTGCCACAGAAGGCTGTGGCGACCAAGTCAGGTGATGTTTTTAAGGCAGAGATAGATAGATTCTTGATTAGCACAGGTGTCAGGGGTTATGGGGAGAGGGCAGGAGAATGGGGTTAGGAGGGAGAGATAGATCACCCATTATTCAATGGCGGAGTAGACTTGATGGGCCGAATGGCCTAATTCTGCCACCATCTTTTATGACCCATGTTTTTCTACAAAATCATCGATGCCAAGTCTTCCTGTTTGCAGGAAGATTGTTCCCGATGTTAGGGAAGTCCAGGACAAGGGGTCACAGCTTAAGGATAAGGGGGAAATCATTTAAAACCGAGATGAGAAGAACTTTTTTCACACAGAGAGTGGTGAATCTCTGGAACTCTCTGCCACAGAGGGTAGTTGAGGCCAGTTCATTGGCTATATTTAAGAGGGAGTTAGATGTGGCCCTTGTGGCTAAGGGAATCAGGGGGTATGGAGAGAAGGCAGGTACGGGATACCGAGTTGGATGATCAGCCATGATCATATTGAATGGCGGTGCAGGCTCGAAGGGCCGAATGGCCTACTCCTGCACCTAATTTCTATGATTCTATGATTTCCTCAATTCCCAACTTGAGTAAATTGAAGCAAATTTTCTCACAGACGGATTGCCTGTTAAATGTGCTCACATATTAGTTTTCAAGCAGAATCGTTTAACATATGCCCATATACAAGATGCTTTAGTGCAGGCTTTCAGCTCATCTGCTGTGGTGCCTTGTGGTATTATCGGGAGCGTTTGATGGGGTCTCTCTACCAGCACTTCCAATTCATTTATTGTCTAAAATACAGCAACGTTCAACCTCATGCTTCAATGGTTACCTTGTGAGCCAGAGTCCATTCATCCCAGACAATATAATCTTTGGGAGTTTTTCCCACCCAATGTTATATGTTGAAGTCTTTTGTTGGACGATGGAGGGCTCTGAAGGGGGATTTAGACAAGCTAAGAGTGAAGCACAATGACAAGGGCTACTGGGAGGAGGTGGCTGATCTGGCACTCTGATGTCAGGACAACAGCCTCCTCTTGAATGTCATAAAAACTAAGGAGCTGATTGTGGACTTTAGAAGGGCACAACATCCGAGGACGTACATGCCACTGGAGATAAACGGGGCTACTGTGGATGGGGTGAGTTGCTTTAAATACCTGGGGGTCCACATCACAGAGGATCTGACATGGACAACACACGCTGCTGCACTGGTAAGTAAGGCAAGGCAGCGCCTTAACCACCTCGGGCAGCTGAGGAAATTCAGAATCTCTCTGAGGATCCTTCAGTGCTTCTACTCAGCGGCTGTGGAAAGCATCTTGTCCGGCAACATCACAATCTGGTTTGGGGACTGCTCTGCCCAGGACAAGAAGGCTCTGCAGAGAGTAGTGCGTTTGGCCGAACGCACTATGAAAACTACACTCGCCCCCAGCAGGAACTACATCAGAAGGAGCAGATCCAGAGTCAGCAACATTATGGGGGACCCCTACCACCCCAGCAACGGTCTGTTCCAGCTGTTACGGTCAGGCAAACGCCTCCGCTGTCGTGCTGTGAAAACAGAGAGGATGAGAAGGAGGTTTCTTCCCACAGGCCATCAGGACTGTAAACTCTTATCTCACCAGGGACTAATTTACTGTACTCATTTACTGTTGTGTTGTGTCTTTTAAAAATTGTTGTTTTTTTTCTAACGTAAATATTGATTCTGTTCTAGTCTGTTCTGTAGTTTTTTGCACAATCCGCAGGCATTGCCACTTTCATTTCACTGCACACCTTGTACGTGTATGTGACAAGTAAAGTTGACTTGACACGACCCATCCTTCTGCTAAATCTAACATACATTTTGGTGGAGGCAGACATTGATCAGGCCAACACAGTAATTGATCAATTGAGGAAAGTGAAATGGAAGATCAAGACCTCAAACTTGGTCACCAACAGCAGTGATCCTTACCCTCCCGCCTGCTCCCAGTCTACCTCGTTCATCCCAACTACCTAAAGCAGGCATTTCAGGTGCTGGAAAAGTACCGAGGTAGTCTGTGCAAACATCTCCGTTTCCTTGGAAGGAACTGCAGATGCTAGTTTACACCGAAGCCAGACACAAAAATGCTGGAGTAACTCAGCGGGTCAGGCAGCATCTCTGGAGACAGTAAATGGGTGACGTTTCGGGGCGGGCTAACAATGATCTATTCTACATTTTTCCTTGATCGCCATTCCCTTTGTCCTATTTTCACACCTTACACTTCTTTATCTTTCTGTCTCCCTCTCCCCTGACATCAGTCTGAAGAAGGGTCTCGACCCGAAACGTCACCCGTTCCTTCTCTCCAGAGTTACTGCAGTATTTTGTGTCCATCTAACCTACAAACCTATACGTACTTGTAGTGTGGGAGGAAACCAGAGAACCCGGAAAAAATCCCTGCAGGTCATGGGGAGAACGTACAAACTCCGTACAGACAGCACTGATCAAACCCGGGTCTCTGGCGTTGTAAGGTAGCAACTCTACCGTTGTGCCACCGTGCTGCCCAATTAGTTTAGTTGAGAGATACTGCATGGAAACAGGCCCTTCGGCCCACCGGGTCCGCGCCGACCATCGATCCCCGCACATCCTGTGCAGAGAAGGTTCACCAGACTGATTCCTGGGATGTCAGGACTGTCTTATGAAGAAAGACTGGATAGACTCGGTTTGTACTCTCTAGAATTTAGGAGATTGAGAGGGGATCTTATAGAAACTTACAAAATTCTTAAGGGGTTGGACAGGCTAGATGCAGGAAGATTGTTCCCGATGTTGGGGAAGTCCAGGACAAGGGGTCACAGCTTAAGGATAAGGGGGAAATCCTTTAGAACCGAGATGAGGAGAACTTTTTTCACACAGAGAGTGGTGAATCTCTGGAACTCTCTGCCACAGAGGGTAGTTGAGGCCACAGTTCATTGGCTATATTTAAGATGGAGTTAGATGTGGCCCTTGTGGCCAAGGGGATCAGAGGCTATGGACAGAAGGCAGGTACGGGATACCGAGTTGGATAATCAGCCATGATCATATTGAATGGCGGTGCAGGCTCGAAGGGCCGAATGGCCTACTCCTGCACCTAATTTCTATGTTTCTATGTTTCTATCCTACACCCAACTAGGGACAATTTTTATATTTATACCAAGCCAATTAACCTACAAACCTGTACGTTTTTGGAGTGTGGGAGGAAACCGAAGATCTCGGAGAAAACCCAGGCAGGTCACGGGGAGAACGTACGAACTCCGTACAGACAGCACCCGTAGTCGGGGTCAAAGCCGGGGCTCCGGCGCTGCATTCGCTGTAAGGCAGCAACTCTACCGCTGCTGCCTCCGTGATTAGTGGAATACGGTTTGAAAAATCCCTGGCCGATGTGTACGGATTCCCGGGAAATAGCTCGGATCTCCACAGGTGCATTGGTAAAGGGCACTGCCAAGTACTTACAGTTGATCTCTGACTGCGTCCGTTCGGCTCCTGTATTCTTGTTGGTGGAGCGAATGGTGTGAGGAACTGCTGAGCGGGGCTAGAAAAATAAACGGGGGAAAAAAAACAATCTCTTCACCTTTGCATAATTAACATACATTAAGCTGGAGTGCAGAGAAGATTTAAGAAGAGGTTGCCAAAACTCGAAGGGCTGAGCTATAGGGAGAGGTTGGGCAGACTTGGACTTTATTCTTTGGAGCACAGGAGGATGAGGAGCGATATTATGAAGGTGTATAAAATCATGAGAGTGACTGCATAGCCTTTTTCCCCCCAAGGTTCGGCAATCATGTACCAGAGGACATTGGTTTAAGATGAGGGGAAGATTTGTTGAAAGGCAGATAATTCCGCAGGGCCTGATGGTCTGCATCCCAGAGTACTCAAGGAAGTGGTCCTGGAAATCGTGGATGCATTGGTGATCATTTTCCAATGTTCTCTCGACTCTGGAATTATGATCGACTGGAGAATAATGTAACTCCACTTTTTAAGATGGAAAACAAGGAATTATAGACCAGTTAGCCTTACATCGGTATTGGGGAAGATGCTCGAGTCGATTATTAAAGATGTTAATAGCAGCGCATTTGTTAGCATTTGAGCCAACATGGCTGGCCTGCCTGATTCAGGCTGGAGACTGCCAGGGCACTTGGAACTGGTGTGACTCCAGTCTCTCCTGCCTGTACTCTACACTAGTTGTCCTTGCAATTCCTCCAAGAGCTGGCTGGATACTTTGTGTCCTTAATACATCTATTGACTTATATTCAGCCTTATACTTCAATCTAAAGAGCGCGGCAATTTACAAAGACAAAACCTGAACACAGTGCGATGTACCGTACCTCGAGGTCATCCTCATCCGGCTCATTGAAGATATGGTGATTTTCAGGGTTATTTACTTTGTCCAACAAATCCACGGCCAGTGACCTGTTCAAGCCCGGCTGTATTAAAAATGCATTCTGATGGAAGCAAATGTAATTCAAAATTGTCAAAACCGTACATAGAATGAAGGAGAGAGGACATGTGCACAACACATTTTATTAAGTGGCTCGGTATTTATCACTTTAATACTCGGCAAATGAAATATAAATGCCTTTGCCAAGAATTGCAGCACAGTTTGAAGGCTGCAATGAATCCCCGTCGTCTCCAGTTGCAACAGCACTGGTCATTGAAATGCCGACAGCAACAAGGGCCTGTACACAGCTCAACAGTCCAGTCCAATACCAAGTTTACAATCATGTACATCAGCAGTATAGCAATAGAACTGAACTGGAGACCACATTTGTTTTTTGTACTCCCTTATCAAACTGTTCCGAGGTTAAACAAAGTACTTTAGAAAGACAAAAGGTTCTGCCACATATAGTGAAGCTATTTGCCCAGGAAATTACAGAGTTCAGTTCAGTTACAATTACATTTAGTTTATTGTCATGTGTACAGTGAAAAGCTTTTGTTGCATGCTATCCAGTCAGCGAAAAGACAATACATGATACTATTAAAGACCCTGTCCCACTGTACGAGCTAATTCAAGAGCTCTCCTGAATTAAAAAAAAAAAAAAAAAAATCAAACACGTGGTAAGTACGTAGAATGTACGTAACGGGTACGTCGGAGGTTGGGACGTCTCTTCGCAGCTCGTAACGCTAACGTCAGGTACTCGGGAAACGCGGTAAGCTCATGAAGACTCGTGAAGATTCTTCAACATGTTGAAAAATGTCCACCACAGCCCCGAGTACCTACGAGCGGCTATTGCCGTAATTCTCCAAGTTCGAATCAGGGGAAACTCGAGAGAACTCTTGAATTAGCTCGTACGGCGGGACAGGCCCTTAACTGTGTATAGATACATGACAAGGGAATAACATTTAGTGCAAGGTAAAGCCAGCAAAGTCTGATCAAGGATAGTCCGAGGGTCACCAGTGAGGTAGATAGTAGTTCAGTACTGCTCTCTGGTTGTGGTAGGATGATTCAGTTGCCTGGTAACAGCTGGGAAGAAACTGTCCCTGAATCTGTGCGTTTTCACACTTCTGTACCTTTTGTCTGATGGGAGAGGGGAGAAGAGAGAGTGGCCAAGGTGCGACTGGGCCTTGATTATGCTGCTGGCCTTGCTGAGGCAGCGTGAGGTATAAATGGAGTCAATGGAAGGGAGGTTGGTTTGTGTGAAGGTCTGGGCTGCGTCCACAATTCACTGCAATTTCTTGCAGTCCTGGATGGAGCCGTTCCCAAACCATGCTGTGATGCATCCTGATAAAATGCTTTCTATGGTGTATCTTTCGCCTTTTGCAGCAATGAATGCACTGTGAAATGCTTCAGAACACAATGATAATGAAAGTCAAATTCAGGTTTTCACATGCATGTTTCAAAATTAAACACGATTGATTTGACATTAACAATAACCTCATCATCACTAGCACTCTCTTTTGTAACTCCTCTTTTTGTACTCTTTCCTGGGAATACCAGAGCAAGAGTGGCATGTTGCAACTTGGCTAAGGATTGGTAAAGCTGGGGTACTGGGTGCAATTCACGTCTCCACACAGGATGTGTTGCACTAGAGATGGGACAAAAGAGGTCACCCGGGATGTAGCTGGGACGGCAGCATTTCCGTTACAAGGAGAGGGACAAGAGGGGGATCAGAGGGGGAGGCTGGCTGGGGGCCTGATGGTGGCGTGCAGAGTTGTGAAAGGGGATATAACACTAATAAGAATCTCAGTCCGTCGTAATCTACCCAATCTCCCAGTGGCTCAGCACGTCAACTCCCCCTCCCACTCCCACTCCCATTCCCAATCTAACCTTTCTGTCCTGGGCCTCCTCCATTGTCAGAGTGAGGCCCAGCGCAAATTGGAGGAACAGCACCTCATATTTCACTTGGGTAGTTGACACCCCAGCGGTATGAACATTGACTTCTCGAACTTCAGATGGCCCTTGCTTTCTCCCTCCATCCCCTCCCCAGTTCTCCCACTAGTCTCAGTTTCTGCCTACATTCTATCTTTGGCCCGCCCCTCTCCCCTGACATCAGTCTGAAGAAAGGTCTCGATCTGAAACGTTGCCGGTTCCTTCTCTCCAGAGATGCCGCCTCACCCGCTGAGTTACTCCAGCATTTTGTGTCTATCTTTAATTAAGTTGCAAGGTGAGAGGCAATAAGCGGAACAGATGAGAGGAAGAATATGCATTGAGTGGTTGGTATCTGGGTGTAAATAAAGCACTTGAATTGCCAAGGCACTGAAGACAATGGACCAAATGTGGGATTGGAAGCGTCTTGACCCGAAACGTCACTAATCCCTTCTATCCAGAGATACTGTCTGTCCCATTGAGTTATCCCAGTACTTCAGCATTTTGTGTCTATCTTCAGTGTAAACCAGCATCTGCAGTTCCTTCCTACACGTTAGAATCCACAAGTGCAATGGTCAGCATGGATGCGGTGGGCAGAAAGGCCTGTTGCCATGCTGAATGAAAAGTCGGAGTGATATCTTCAAGTGTCAGAGGGGATGGGAAGAGAAGCGGGAGAATCTGTGTTTCTGCTGGAACTGCAGCCACATGGTTTTGTGCAGCTGATGTGGGCAGCACGGTGGCACAGCTGCCTCAGGACCCCAGCAAGTTCAATGTGACTGCGGTGCTGTCTGTGTGGAGTTTTCACATTCTCTCTCTCTCTCGGACCACCTGGGTTTCCATTATCAACGACAAGTTACTTACTGTCAGCAGCTTCTCAGCTGTCGGCCTTCTCTTTGGGTTTTTGGTCAGTGATATTTTGAGAAAAGCATGGAATGTTGCAGACCTGAAAAGAACAACATTTGTTTATTATCTCAATTGAATTATGGCGACTTCAAATAAATTCTGGTATCATGGGTGGCCTTAAATTACAATTGTTGCTTCCACAGTTAAGCAGTAGGCAGAATAAATACTTAATGTGTATAGAAATTGTCAGGCAGTGGATTCCACATTGTAACCACCCTCAGTGAAAGAGAATTCTTCCTCTCCCACTCAATCTCTTACTCCTCACCTTAAACCTACGCCATCGGTCTTGGGCATCTCGACCATGGGAAAAGGCTCATATTATCCCCTCCCCTTCCTATGCCCAATATAATCTTGTCTCCCTTCAGCCTCCTCTGCTCCAAGGAAAACAAACCCGGTTTACCCAGTCTCCCCTCACACCTGAAGTGCCCTGGTGGCCCTGCAGTCTCTCAATGGTACTTTGTTGTCACAGGTCCAGTGCAGTCATGTCCTTCAGACAGTGTACAACTGCACACATTCCTTTGTATACACTGGAATTTAGAAGGATAGAAACATAGAAAATAGGTGCAGGAGTAGGCCATTCGGCCCTTCGAGCCTGCACCGCATTCAATATGATCATGACCTCGGTATCCTGTACCTGCCTTCTCTCCATACCCCCTGATCCCTTTAGCCACAAGGGCCACATCCAACTCCCTCTTAAATATAGCCAATGAACTGGCCTCCACTACCTTCTGCGGCAGAGAATTCCAGAGATTCACCACTCTCTGTGTGAAAAATGTTTTCCTCATCTCGGTCCTAAAAGATTTCCCCCTTATCCTTAAGGGATGAGAGGGTCTCTTATTGAAACATATAAGATTATTAAGGGATTGGACATGCTAGAGGCAGGAAACATGTTCCCAATGTTGAGAGAATCCAGAACCAGGGGACACAGTTTAAGAATAAGGGGTAGGCCATTCTCACTAGGTGAGAGTAAGTGTTCGGGACGGACTAGAAGGGCCGAGGTGGCCTGTTTCCGTGCTGTAATTGTTATATGGTTTTATTTAGAATGGAGACGAGGAAACACTTTTTCACCCAGTTGTAAGTCTGTGGAATTATCTGCATCAGATGGCAGTGCAGGCCAATTCTCTGGATGCTTTCAAGAGAGAGTTAGATAGTGCTCTTAAATATAGCAGAGTCAAGGGATATGGGGAGAAGGCAGGAACGGGGTACTGATTGTGGATGATCAGCCATGATCACATTGAATGGCGGTGCTGGCTCGAAGGGCTGAATGGCCTACTCCTGCACCTATTGTCTACCTACCTGCATTCTAACTCATGTTCTGTAATAGCTGTACCAAGACCTCCCTTCATCTCATTCCTCCTTCTCTCACCCGCCTTGTGCAGAAGGTATTGAAGAATGAAAGCACGAGCCACCAGGCACAGGTGCAGCTTCTTCCCTGCTGTTATCGGGACAGCTTCTTCCTCTGTTATCAGGCTTATGAGGGATCCTTCCATAAGTTCGAGTACCAATCTCTACCCCATTGCGGACATTGGACCTTGTCTCTGGAACTGATGCACTACAATGCTGAGAACAACATTCTGCACTTTGTATCTTCCCCTTTGCTCTAACTGTTGTACATTAGTTTAGATTATCAGGTACAGTGAAAAGCTTTTTTGTTGTGTGCTATCCAGTCAGCTTGAGTTTGACTTGATTGTATCTATGTATAGCATTACCTGACCTGATGGTTTTCCAAAGCTTTTCACTGCATCTTGGCTCATGTAACAGTAATAAACCTAAACCTGCTCTTACATTCCATAAAAGACAAAGTACTGGAGTAATTCAGTGGGTCAGGCAGCATCCTTGGAGAATATTGATAGATGACGTTTTGGGTCGGGCACTTCTCCAGACTTGTTCTTACATTTGCATTGCCCGGTTGATGGAAACAAGCAATGCGTACCAAAGATCCTATAGCGAGCAAGATAGATCACTCGACGAAAAAGACGTAGTACGGTCATGGGCAGATTCATGGGTAATTTTCGGCCCCATTTCCGTAACCGGCTTCCGTCTCTGCACCAAAGATCCCGTAGCGGAGCAAAGATACTAGTGCGGAGACGGAAGCCGGTTACGGAAACATCCTCGTAAAAATAAAAGTTCTTTGGTAAAAATCTTCTCCTCATTTTCAGAATTATAATTTATTAACACAAACTGTTCCCCCGCAACGTTGATTACACTGCGAGTCGGGTCGGGTTACTGAAATGGATGAAAAAAAGGCCCACGTTCCGCTCCGTTGCGTACTACACATCAGCCCATTGCATTTAGCAGGAGTGGTCTATCTTGCTCCACTGTAGGATCTTTGATGCGTACAACACCTTCACCATTCCACCTGCCTGTGCTGCCACCTTCAGGCCCAGATGAGCTTGTACACCAAGCTTCCTTTGGTCCACAATACTCCCCATGGCTGACCATTCAAGGTTGGTGGCTTTAATTGATGCACCACACCACAAATACATCATCTCTCACTTATACAGAATTAAATTTCACCTGACATTGCCCTGACCAACTTACAAGCTCATCAATATGCATGACAACAAACAGCGTGACAACAACTCTTAGTTTTATTTATTGTCACGCGTACCGAGGTTTAGTTTAGTTTAGAGATACAGCGCGGAAACAGGCCCTTCGGCCCACCGGGTCCGCGCCGACCAGCGATCCCCGCACATTAACACTATCCTACACCCACTAGGGACAATTGTTACATTTAGCAAGCCAATTCACCTTCAAACCTGCACGTCTTTGGAGTGTGGGAGGAAAACGAAGATCCCGGAGAAAACCCACGCAGGTCACGGGGAGAAGGTACAAACTCCGTACAGACAGCACCCGTAGTCGGGATCGAACCTGGGTCTCCAACGCCGCATTCGCTGTAAAGCAGCAACTCTACCGCTGCCCAGTGAAGTGTTTTTGTTGCGTGCTATCCAGTCAGCAGTAGGACAATACATGGTTACAATCGACCCATTCACAGTGTATAGATACACGATAAGGAGATAGTGCAAGGTAAAGACAGCAAAGACCGATCAAAGATAGTTCAAGGGTCTGTAGGAGTTAGAGGTTTAAGAGTGTGGAGCGATTGTAATGTGTGACTGTAGGACCACGTCTGTGGCTAGCACGCAAATAGTCGCCTGGGATGGGCGCCATAAACTAAACTAAGATCATTCTGTATCCTTCAACTAACCTCCTCAATACCGCACCAATTTCATACTGCAAACTTATTAAACATATCTCCTATGTTCATATTTAAGTAAGTTTATTGGTCAAGTATTCACATACAAGGAATTTCCCTTGGTGCTCCACCCACAAGTAACAACATGACATACAGTGACAGTTACGAATGATTCAGAAAACACTAAACATTAATAATAATAAAACATTAATGATAAAACACCATTGATCAAGCATGTGAACCAACAAAATACCAGATCAAAGGGAGGCTACAGATTTTTGGCTGTTGAGTAGAGCAACTGTGTGGATAAAAACTGTTTTTATGTCTGGCTGTGGCAGCTTTGACAATCCGGAGTCGCCTTCCAGAGGGAAGTGATTCAAAGAGTTTGTGGCCAGGGTGAGAGGGGTCAGAGATGATCTTGCCCACTCACTTCCTGGCCCTTGCAGTGTACAGTTCGTCAATGGAGGGAAGGTTGCAGCCAATAACCTTCTCTGCTGATCGGTTAATGGCCGATTCGCTGCAGACTCCGGGTGTCGTGCTTGGTGGCTGAGCCAAACCAGACCATGATGGAGAAGGTGAGGACAGACTCTACGATGGTCGTGTAGAATTGGACCATCATTGCCTGTGGCAGATTGTGCTTCCTCAGCTTGAACAAACAGCAAGAGTCCCAGCACTAGTCTCCCTGAACTCTGCTGGTCACGTGCCTCCATTCATAAGAGCAACACCTCCTGGAGAACAGGCAGTCCTCATTCCAACAATCAATCTATTAAACCTATTTGCAAGTCCCCATCCTAGATAAGAACCTCCTTCCAGAAGATCTGGACCACATCCAGTGCTGCCAGCTGTGGCTTCACCATTATACCCCTTTGGAACAATTGAAGGAGAAACTCACCACTTCATTTTGTCTTTCAGCTTGGGTGGTTGAAATCCACTCTTACTCATCAAGAACAGTGCTCTGTGGGTGGAAGCATAATCAGAGTAACGTTCAGCTTCCAATCTATCGACACATGCACGAGTGCCGTGAGGTGCAGGTGCAATGAAAAGCACACTTGCAGCAGTAGCACAGGCACATCGACTCAGACAGCACACAAAAAACAAACGGTACAGAAATCACACGGAATAACGTCATTTATAAAGCCAGAGGATCGCAAGGCATAAAATGTAAGAAGCGGTCAAACCAACACATTTAGCAAAACAAACTTCAATATATAAATTAGCTCCCACTCGAAGAATCCATTTAGCATATTCCCTGCTCTGACCCCTCACGTCCCCACCACAGATTCCCCACATGCGGCAAGAATATTTATTCCAAAGTGTACAAAGATATTCTCGTTTTCACCTGTTGGTGACTTTGTTTTACTCTTTTGCTGGAGTGAAATGGGACACAATTGGTGGACTTGATAAGGGAGATACAAGGTGGATAAGGTATTTAGACTCTCTGAAGACTTCAATATAAGATTGAACGAGAGTAGACACAAAATGCTGGAGAAACTCAGCGGGTGAGGCAGCATCTGTGGGGAGAAGGAATTAGCGACGTTTCGGGTCGAGACCCTTGCCCTAGGACGAGTGCTTGGTTCCAGGTATTCACGATATATTCATGATTTGGATGAAGGGACTACACTTCCAATCTGAAAAATGTCTCTCAATTCAGACAGACACAAAATGCTGGAGTAACTCAGCGGGACAGGCAGCGTCTCTGGATAGAAGGAATGGGTGACGTTTTGGGTTGAGACCCTTCTTCAGACCGAGAGATTTCAGATCAATTCAGATCTGTCTGATCTCCCAACTCCTACTGCTAAATGCATTCCTGAGCAGGGCAGAAACAGGCCATTCGGCCCACCATGTCCGCGCTGACCAGCGATCCTCGCACATTAACACTATCCTACACCCACTAGGGACAATGTTTGCATTTAGCAAGCCAATTAACCTACAAACCTGTATGTCTTTGGAATGTGGGAGGAAACCGAAGATTTCGGAGAAAGCCCACGCAGGTCACGGGGAGAACGGACAAACTCCGTACAGACAGCACCCGTAGTCGGGATGGAACCCGGGTCTCCGGCTCTGCATTCGCTGTAAGGCAGCAACTCTACCGCTGCGCCACCGTGGGCGCAGGTCTGGTCGGGCATTTACATAGTTAGCAGCACTCTCCAAAATGGAATACCTCATGGGATGCAGGTCAAACATTGGAGGCTGCAGCTCAGCCAGCTCAATGGCTGTGATGCCCACCGCCCAGATGTCACACAGCTGGTTGTATCCACCGTTCTTCTCGACCGCAGCAACCTCTGGAGCCATCCTGGAAAAACAGGCATCGCCTCAGACTCAACAAAACGGACCAAAGACCAGAAATAACTTGTGGCTGAATGTTAACTTACTGTTGGTTCAAAAGAAAGATGCGTGTGCCAGCAGAAACAGAATCGGAGTTTATAAATTGGAGTTTATAAAGTTTGCAGCACCAGAGCTCAAAAAATACAACACAAAAGGTCATGAAGTTGTAAACATAAACTAACATTGAACACTTCATTAGTCCATCAGGCATGGAATGTTCAAACACCACATGTGTAGATTCCAGACCTACAACATTGTGGCGTCTTTAATCAAATTGATTTATTGATTCTCAGGGTGGAACTTTATATATGGTGTAGGAAGGAACTGCAGATGCCGGTTTACACCGAAGACACAAAATGTCAGAGTAACTCAGCGGGACAGGCAGCATCTCTGGAGAGAAGGAATGGGTGACGTTTTGGGTGGAGACCCTTCTTCAGACTGAGAGTTGGAGGAGAGGGAAATAGAGATATGGAAGGGTAAGGCGCGAAAACAATAGATCAAAGGGGCACAGATACAAGAAAAACGTAGACTAGATCATTGTTAGCTTGGGGAAGGTGACAACGAAGCAAATAGAGATGACATGTAATCAGGAGGACAGTCAAATTGGTTGGAAAACTAGGATGGGGGAGGGATAGAGAGAGAGAGGGAAAGCAAAGGTTAAAGTTAGAGGTCAATGTTCATACCGCTGGGGTGTAAGCTGCCCTAGCGAAATACGAGGTGGGGTCCCTCTAATTTGCGTTGGGCCTGACTCTGACAATGGAGGAGGCCCAGGACAGAAAGGTCGGTGTGGGAATGGGAAGGGGAGTTAGTGTTTAGCAACCGGGAGATTATGAAGGTCTAGGCGGACAGAGTGGACGTGGTCAGTGAAATGATCAGTTGGTCTGAACGTATATCCAGTGCTGGAGATCTTTGTCCTGCCACGTGCATCAGAGGATGCGTGGCAGCTGCCGTCATTGGCTTTGAGGTACATACACCAGGAGGCACAAGTGAATGTTCCAGTGGGCGGCGCGACTCACATCGCAGCGGCCTGTGCAGTCCGTCTGTCTTTTTATTATTTTTTGTCTCGTTTCAATGTAGTTTTTATTTTTTTTGACTGGGTATGTGTGTGGATTTTAAAATCTTTCCCCTGCACGGAGAACCCAACCTTTTCTCGGTCGGGTCTCCGTTGTCGTTGGGGCCTAGCACCGTGGAGCGACCTCCAGCAGGAACGACCTGGGGCTCCAGTCGCGGAGCTGCGGACCTACTCACCATCGCGGAGCTGGCCGAGTTTGGAGCGGGTGGAGCTGTGGTGGCGCTAGGCTGTGACCCGACCCCGGGGATTCGGAGGCTCCAACCGCAGGTCTGGTGGACAGTAACACCGGGTGCCCGCGGGTCCCTGCTGGGAGACCGCTTTTCGGGGCTTCCGCAACGGCGACTTCACCCGCCCGAGTTGCGGGGTCGAAGAGTACCTGGAGCGGGGCCTTACATCACCGCCCCGCGCGGCTTGGAATGGCTGTGGGACTTCGCTAGCTCCTGCCGAGGGCTCCAACAACAAGACCGGAGCGTGGCCTTGCATCGCCCGGCGCGGCGTTAATGGCCGCGGGACAATTACCATCGCCCGCCGGGGGCTTTGACTCTAACATCGGGAGGGGAATGCAGGTGAGAGATAAGAGTTTGCCTTCCATCACAGCGAGGAGGAGATGCGCTGTGATGGATGTTTGTGTAAATTCTGTTGCGTCTTGGTTCTTTTTCTTGTGTGTATGACTGCAGAAACAACATTTTGTTTGAACCTCAATCAGGTTCAAATGACAAATAAATTGTACTGTATTGTATGTTCTTACCAATAAGGGGTTCCAATGAAGGACTTCCTCTTGGCAATGGTTGCCGTGATTTTTGCCGCCACACCAAAGTCAGCTGAAACGCAAAATCAAAGTACATTCACTCACCGTTCACTGGATGCGAGGAAAAATACCAATGATCGGAAAAGTCAATTTATACAGGGTAATATTATAGTTGGGATGATGCTGGCCACTTTTCTTAATCACCCAAAAGAACCAAGAGGTTTAGAAGATAGATTTATTTTATTTTAACACCATTTTTTTTCATTTCAAATTTATAATTCTTTATTTCGAACAGAATAAAATAATAAAAAGCAAGTGTGGAACAGCATACAAAAAACAAAACACGAATATTTATAAAGTGTCACAAACAATATCTATAAATAAATGAAATCTTATGTGTTCGAAAAGGAGCAGGAAGAAGCCAAGCTTATTAATTTCCACCCCTTATTCAACTGCTTGTAATTATCTTATACAAATTTAGCAGCTATATGTACACCATATGTACACCAGCTGCTATATGTACACCAAATTACATTTACATTTATACACTAATCAAATATTTACAAAGTCATACAAAAAAGAGAGAAAAAAAAGAAAAAACCCTCATATACTATATAGTATCTTAGTCATATATACAACCCATCACCCTATAATCACCCTTCCCAATACAATCAGTATAACAAATATCCCACTCGCAATCACCTATCCTCATCCCAATATCCTTTAAAAAAAGTGTTTTTGTACATCTTTTTAAACTGAATTATGTTTGTGCTAAGTTTTATCTCCTGTTCCAGACCATTTTTAATTCGCACCATCCACAGGAAATCTGTGGTGTTCAAAGGGGCAAGCTGTACAATAATTCAGGGAAATGAACCATCGGACTGAGCAATGCAGGGAATAAAGGGCGTAGTGGTGGAGCTACTGCCTTGCAGCGCCAACGACCCGGGTTCGATCCTGACTACGGGCGCTGTCTGTATGGAGTTTCTAAGTTCTCTCTGTGACCTGCGTGGGTTTTCTCCGAGACCGATTTCCTCCCACACTCCAAAGACGCACAAGGTTTGTAGGTTAATTGACTTGGTACATATGTAAATTGATCCAAGTGTGGTTAGGATAGTCTTAGTGTGTGGGAATCGCTGGTCGGTGCGGACTCGGTGGGCTGAAGGGCCCGTTTCCGCACTTATCTCTAAACTAAACGAAATGTGACATGCAATGATTATACAGAGTAAAGATTGGGATTACTTTTAATCTAGGGAGTATTATAGTTATTAAACTATTTGGAAGTGTTCTGAGAGTATGAAGTTACACTTCTAAAGTTATTTTTTTGTTCCATGGCTAATTTGTAAAAACGAGGTCCAAAAACATTCTGCAACCCATTGGATTCAACATTTTAATAGTGTTACAGATTTCATTCAAACAAACATAGCCATGGTTCAAAGGTTTATTGAATGAGTGATTCCCTGTGGCTATGAACGCAAGGGTGCCTCACATCATGGAAAAAGGAGCATTTACTGACAGCAAATCTGGATGACATATTAGTATTTATGCAATTTGTCAATTCTGCATGAAACCAACATATTACTGGGACCACATGTAGTGATACACCCATCCAATGTTGCCAACCATATTGGCAATGGGAAACAAGGCAACTGCTCACATTTTGTTTCATCATTGTTTGTATTTTTTCTGCTCTAATTGGAGACCGACTCTCCTTGCGTGGTCAAACACAATCAACCTGGGGAAGCCGATCCGGGTAGAGGCCGGGGATCAAACATCTACTCTTTTAATTGTGTTGCTCAGTGGCATAATCTAGAGGGGTGCGGGTAATGTACTTTTAAGTATTTTCGTTTTTTTTTTTTTTTTAATTGTTTATTAAATTATAACTGGAGTCCAGAAACTGTGCATTAATTTAAACCAAGGTACTGTGGCGGCTCCCAAGGGTCGTGCCATCATACTGTCGAACCCCTCGGCACGGGAGTGGTTCAGTCCGGAGGCGGTCCTTAACCAGAGGGTTTAAAGGCAGGGGTTTGGGTGCCATCCTTCTCTCGTTTGGTCTTCCCTACAACCGGGAGGAACATAATTAAAGGTGCCTCTCAAAACACTGGACTTCGTGCTCCCTTTTGAGACCCACGCACTACATTGGTGACCCCGACGCTCCATGGGCGTCATGACGCACTACAGTACACTATTTCAGAGGTTTTATGATCTCCACGTTGTCTTTCTCCAATGACTCTTCAATCATCATCTAATGAGACAGCTACAATGAATGGAGGGTGCAGACATTATAATGCAGTAGGGTGGCGCAGCGGTAGAGTTGCTGCCTTACAGCACCAGAGACCCAGCTTCCATCCTGTCTATGGGTGCTGCCTGTATAGAGTTTGTACCTTCGCCCCTGTGACCTGCGTGGGTTTTCTCCGGGATCTCCAGTTTCCTCCTACACCCTAAAGACGTACAGGTTTGTAGGTTAATTGGCTTGGTGTAAATGTCAATTGCCCTTAGTTTGTGCGTAGGATAGTGTTAGTGTGCGGGGATCACTGTTCTTAGTGGATTCCATGGGCCAAAGGGCCTGTTTCCGCGCTGCATCTCTAAACTAAACCATAAAATCTACAAAGGTTCATTTATGAATCAGTCACTCCACAAATGATTTGGGTCTCATTTGTCTTTCCACTTTCCAGCTTAAACATCCAACATACAAGCAACCTGAAAACACTCTGTGGCCTGGGAAATGCATCCCCATCTGTCCTCACTGCACATTGACAGCGCATTTAGACTCCACCTCATCGGTAAATACAACAACTGGGTCACTGGGCCTGATTGATTCAAGACATCCCTGACTGCATAACTTAAGCTTTCTAAAAATTATTGCCATCATACAGCAGGGAGCATAATTGTTGCCTTTGGTGAATCGAGGAGGATGATACAACAGCAACATGGTCACTGGGGTTCAGTAGAAGTCAAAATCAAACTCCTTTGTCAATGTCTCTCTCCTATTTTAATTTCCAAAAGTTTACCTTGTGAAAGTTTGGACAAGAGGTCAGAATGTTTAAGGGCCTGTCCCACTTTCACAACCTAATTCACAACCTTTTTTACTCGTGGACATTTTTCCATCAGGCTAGAAAAACACCCCGACCTACTTGATGCCACGAGCACCTACGACTAGCATCACAACCTGCTACGACCTCGTGACGACCATGCTGCGAGTACGAGTCAAGGGCAAACTCGGCAGAGGTCGTGAATTAGGTTGTGAAAGTGGGACAGGCCGTTTAGATCTAAGTAAACTGGCAACATTGTTAATAGTCTTGCATGTATTTTGGCAATAACTGGTTTATGAAAGTGTTATTTTTTGATAGGTAGATTTCGCAGCATTGGGGTAGTCAACACAGTTCTCAAGTTAAGTCAACAGTTTATTTCATACTAATGAAATATGAATCATTGGCCAGAATCTGCGCTCTACTGCAATACATCACTGGAGGTGCATTTTGAGGTTTTTTTTCTATTAACTAACTTTATCCTTTCTTTATTTCCCCAAGACATGATAACCATAAACACACAGAAATACATGAGCTGAAATCCGAGTCTTGCATCATCAACGTTGCCTTGTCAGTTCAAGAGGTAGCAGATTTGGTAAACATTCTGAAGGCCGAGCCTTAATACTCACCTAACTTTACATCTCCATGGTCTGTCAGTAGAATGTTGGCACCCTGAGGAAGAGAATGAATGAATATTTAAGGCGAGTTCTTTGATTGTCCTACCACAGCCGAGAGTGACGTCTAATCAATGCTAACACCACTGCTGGCTCTTGGTTTACACAAGCCCGCCAGTGTTTTCTAAACTTTCCGCAGCCAAGCACACTCCGTCAATTAGTTCATTTTCACTAACTTAATTCATATCAAGTGGCACGGCGATAGGAGTTGCTGGCGTGCAGAGGTTTCAGCGCCAGAGTCGCGGGTTCGATCCCGACCACGGGTGCCGTCTGTATGAAGTTTATACTTCCTTCAGCGACCACGTGGGTTTTCTCCGAGATCTTCGGTTTCCTCCCACACTCCAAAGATGTACAGGTTTGTAGGTGAATTGGCTCAGTATAAATGTAAAATTGTCCCTAGTGTGTGTAGGGTCTTGTCAGTGTGTGGGGTTGGCTGCTTGGTGTGGACTCGGTGGATCGAAGGGCTATTTTCACCGCTGTCTAAACTACACAATATCTTGATTTTAATCAAAAATGTTTTTAAAATGCTCAAAAAGGTTAGCAAATAAAAAGTAAATTGGGCTCACCTTTATGTCTCGGTGCATTTTTCCTTTGCTGTGTAAATAACCCAGACCCTACAAAGTAAGTTTGATGTTATTAGCAACAAATAATGGTGGAAAATAGAGTTTCAGACAAGGACACCCATTTGTCTCCGCTTAGCCCCAAAAAATAGCAGTTCCTCATATTTCTTTTACGATAGTTTCCGACTTCACTGCACACAATGCTTGTGATCCTTCCTCCAGCCCACCTTTCATCTTCCTTCAGCTGCATTTTCAATTCCTTTCGGTTCATTTAACACCTGGCTTCATGTTAAGTGCATCGACTAAGTTGCCCATTTGCTCCACCTCTGCCAAATTCCTCATTACAGTCATTAGTAAAGGGTCCCTGGTTAGGCTAGGCTATCGTTTTGTAGAAGGATGCAATACTTATTGTTATTTATCCATAACTGTAAATGAAGGAATACAATCAGAGTGCAATTGTTTGTGGTTATATTCACAGCTTTGGCTTTGCTATAAGTCAAGTCAAGAAGTCAAGTCAAGAGTGTTTTGTGGTCATATGTCCCAGATAGAACAATAAAATTCTTAAGGGCCTGTCCCACTTTCACGACCTAATTCACAACCTCTGCCGAGTTTGCCCTGGGCTCATACTCGCAGCATGGTCGTCACGAGGTCGTAGGTAAGTCAAGTAGGTCGGGGCGTTTTTCAACCATGATGAAAAATGTCCACAAGTAAAAAAGGTTGTTATTTAGGTCGTGAAAGCGGGACAGGCCCTTTACTTCTTGCAGCAAAACAGAATATGTAAACATAGTATAGTATAGTATAGCTATATTTAAGAGGGAGTTAGATGTGGCCCTTGTGGCTAAGGGGATCAGGGGGTATGGAGGTATGGAGAGAAGGCAGGTACGGGATACTGAGTTGGATGATCAGCCATGATCATATTGAATGGCGGTGCAGGCTCGAAGGGCCAAATGTCCTACTCCTGCACCTAATTTCTATGTTTCTATGTTTCTATAGTATCTTTATTGTAATTTTCCTGAGTACTCACATACCCAGAGGAAACAAAAAAACGTTGCTCAACCAGTGTCCATTCAGTGTGCAGTAAAAAATAAATAGAAAAAAAAATCCGATCGGCAGCGGCACGACAGTGGCTCTGCTGCAGTGTGTCCAGGTTGGTGGTTGGTGCGCGATACTTTGGCAGGGGGCAAAGTCCGTTTATCAGTCTTATAGCCTGCGGAAAGAAGCTGAGGAGCATCCTGCTGGTTTTGCAGCTAATGCTCCTGTACCTCTTCCCAGATGGCTGTAGGGAAGAAGCTGTCCCTGAATCTGGTCGTTACAGTTTTCAGGCTCCTGTTCCTTCTTCCCGATGGCAACGGTGAATTAACTAATGATAATATAATTATATTATAACAACTAATGATATTAGTTTAATATATCATCACTGTGCATCATCATTAAGGTGACTGGCAACAAATACTAAATATCCAGTACATTCAGAGACATTGTCATCCTACCTGTAAGGTTTCTCTGCAGATGTAAGCTATGTGCAGTTCCAACAGCGGTCCGGTTACTGGATAAAACAAAACACTCACTTCATAAGTGTGCACGAGTTAACTTTAAGTTTCAAGTCCATGAGCAAATCTACTAAAATCAAGTTTTACAAGCTTCTCTCCTCTTCAGTTCTGGAGGAAGGTCTTGAATGTGAAACATATACCACCGCTGCAACCCAACCCGCTGGATCCATCCAGCATCTTACCAGACACTCCCTTGTCAATTCTTCCCTTCCCTCCCGCACCACCCCCTCCCCGGGTACTTTCCGTTGCAACCGCAAGAAATGCAACACCTGTCCCTTCACCTCCCCCCTCGACTCCATTCAAGGACCCAAGCAATCGTTCCAGGTTCGACAAAGATTCACCTGCATCTCCTCCAACCTCATCTACTGCATCCGCTGCTCTAGGTGTCAGCTGATTTACATCGGTGAGACCAAGCGCAGGTTGGGCGATCGTTTCGCCGAACACCTCCGCTCAGTCCGCAATAACCAACCTGATCTCCCGGTGGCTCAGCACTTCAACTCCCCCTCCCATTCCCAATCCGATCTCTCTGTCCAGGGTCTCCTCCATTGCCAGAGTGAGCAACAGCGGAAATTGGAGGAACAGCACCTCATATTCCGACTGGGGACCTTGCGTCCGGATGGCATTAACATTGAATTCTCCCAATTTTGCTAGCCCTTGCTGTCCCCTCCCCTTCCTTAACCCTCTAGCTGTCTCCTCCTAACCTCCCATCCGCCCGCCCTCGGGCTCCTCCTCCTCCCCTTTTCCTTCCTTCTCCCCCCCCCCACCCCCATCAGTCTGAAGAAGGGTTTTGGCCCGAAACGTCGTATATTTCCTTCGCTCCATAGATGCTGCTGCACCCGCTGAGTTTCTCCAGCAATTTTGTGTACCCCAGCATCTTACATCTTTGCTTTAAGTCTTGCCTCATCCTATGGGCCAAGACAAGATGTAAAATGGTGGATGTATCCAGCGGGTTGGGTTGTATCTGTGCTCTGTGTTTCACAGTCAAGATGATTTATTCCTGCATCTCAAATACTGGAAAACAAGACATTCTGGATTTGAGAGAGATGCATAGTCACAGACAGTGACAGACACTCGTCATGTTCACTCAACTTCTGTGAGACGAGGAAAAAGACTTCTGTTTAGACAGCCACAGAGAAGCACAAGATGCAATGACTCAGAAAGCTCTGTGAAGAACAAAAATACAAATGCGACAGCAGAAGGGGACTCTATAATTAGGGGGACAATTAATGTCCTCTGCAATTAAAGTGAGAATTGTGAAAGGAGCGTTGCCAGCCAGGGGCTAGAGTGAGGATTAACCGGCAGTTAAAGAGGAACTTGGAGAAAATCCATCTCTTCAAGGCTCATCCATGCGGTAACAAACAATATTGGAACGGGGAAGAAGTCCTGCGGAAAGCATCAGTTGTGTAGGAAGGAGGAACTGCGGATGCTAGTTTAAACTGAAGACAGACACAAAATGCTGGGTGGACAGAAATGCTGGAGAAACTCAGCAGGCGAGGCAGCATCTATGGAGCGAAGGAATAGGTGACGTTTTGGGTCGAGACCCTTCATCATGACTGACCGGGAAATGTCATCATGAAAGTATCAGTTGTGGATCACAGCCAGACACATAAACAGTTTTTTTTTCTACGAGTAATAGCTCTAATCAATAATCAAAAATCTGTAGCCTCCTTTTGTTCTGGTATTTTATTTAATTCACACGTTTAATCGATAATGTTTTTTTATTAATGTTTAATGTGGCATTCCTATTAACTGTCACTGTACGTCATGTTGTCTTGTGGGCGGAGCACCAAGGTAAATTCCTTGTATATGAATACTTGGCCAATAAACGTATTCATTGATAATGTAGAAAGCAGGACACCTGGATTACTGCCTGAACCATTTGCAAAATGGCAGAGGATCAGGAGACAGAGGGATGTGTTTGGGGAAAACTGGTTTCTTCTCATTGGATGTGTGCATCAGTTGTAGGACAGGGTGGAGCTGGACATGGGCGTCCGGCCCTGATGGAGAGGCCAGATAGGGAGGTGGCAAAGACCACAGACACCAACAAGGGGAGGGATTCATGCACAGGCTGAATAAAATAAACAAGAAATGAGAGCATGGGAAAGAATAAAGGGAGGGCATCACCCGGCCCAGCAGCAAACATTTCTGGAACTTGCAAGATGATGGTTAACCAGAGAGGGAGGAAATACTATTAAAATGTGTGCACAGCAAAGCTCAGTGTTTATAACGGAGCAAGGAAACTGGAGCCAGTGGTGGACTGGAAGGAAGCAAACGCCAGGGTTTACAGGAAACTGAATTGTGCACAACCATATAACAATTACAGCACGGAAACAGGCCATCTCGGCCCTTCTAGTCCGTGCTGAACACATACTCTCACCTAGTCCCATCTACCTGCACTCAGACCATAACCCTCCATTCCTTTCCCGTCCATATACCCATTCAATTTATTTTTAAATGATAAAATCGAACCTGCCTCCACTGGAAGCTCATTCCACACAGCTACCACTCTCCGAGTAAAGACGTTCCCCCTCATGTTACCCCTAAACTTCTGTTCCTTAATTCACAAATCATGTCATCTTGTTTGAATCTTCCCTACTCTCAGTGGAAAAAGCTTATCCACGTCAACTCTGTCTATCCCTCTCATCATTTTAAAGACCTCTATCAAGTCCCCCCTTAACCTTCTGTGCTCCAAAGAATAAAGACCTATCTTGTTCAACCTTTCTCTGTAACTTAGGTGCTGAAACCCAGGCAACATTCTAGTAAATCTGTAGAAAAGGTAGAGAGAAAATGGAGGGGGGGGGGGGCTGAATGGTAGTGCTTATGAAGGATAGGCACACAACTGCAGAAAGTTATAATAAACACTGTGGATCGAGATTACAAATCAATTACAATGAAAGGCCGAGTCTACAGAGTGGCTAGTTTAGAGGAGAAACTTACTGAAGAATAATAATGGAGGATTTTAACCAGAACAGAACAATCGGGTATAAGCCTGGAGCAGAATGTGATTTCTATGATGTAGAAATGTCTTCCTTATCTTATAATTCAGTGGGAGGATTTGCAAATATATGTAATAATGATGAGTGAACAAGAACAGATAAGTGGCATAAACAGTAGTCATTGAGGCAAGAGAGCCCACGTGTTGTAAGAATGATAGCCGTGTGTGCAAGTGTGACAAAAACCTACAAATGGGAAAGGAGCCAATTTTGATAGGTTTAGGACAGAATTTGGGGAGACAGAATGAGATATGATAGTGTCAAAGAGAGATGTTGATCAACAATGTGAAACATTGGAAGAACATTCAAAGGAGTTCAAGGACAAGTTAAACGCACGAGACTCCACAGATGAATAAAGAGATAACAGGAACATTGGAGGGGGAAGGATATTGCTGATGACCAGGGCGGAAATCCCAGGGGGGACTTCCCTTCCGTCTCCCCCCCCCCACCCACACCCCACCTACAGCCCTGCCTGGACTTACGGGAAGTATGGCGCAGGCTTACAGCCAGCGCGGAGAAGCAGCTAGCTCCAAGGCGCTGGTGTCCCGTCAGTCCAGGTAGGGCTGTAGGTTAACCCAGCGAGACAGGCAGAGTTGAGCTGCATTTAGCGCTAGATTGAGCCGAAATTACCGTACACAGGGCCCACGGTTGAAGCCTCCGAAGCCTTGCATGTGTGTGCAAGTGTGCACATGCGCACGCGGCCACCAAGAAATTGTATCCCCCCCCCCTGCTCCCTCCCCATATTTTGTTAGCGATTTCTGCGTCTGGCTGATGATGACATAAAGCTCGGCTTGATGGACTTTAGAGGATATGGAGAGGGTGGGGGGTTACAGAGATATAGAGGCAGGTGGACAAAGGGGCAAGGACATGGTGGAAGATGAGAGAAATGTGGTCGTTCATTTTGGTCATAAAATAGAAAAGGAAGAGCTTTCGGTGGGAAAAATTATGGGTATTTTTAGGAGGACTGTGCCTGCAAGAGAATTGAAGCACAAGAATGGGCGCATCTTGCTGAAAATATATCTCAGCCCGAGTCTCCCTAACCAGGGATAGGAATGCTTAAGGATAGGACTAGACTAGACTCCGTAACCAGGGATAGGAATAGTTGAAACTAAAGGACTGCAACAAAAGGTTTACCTGCTCGATCCCCAGGAAGATGGGTTGGTGGCAAGAGGAGAGACAGAGCAGACTAGGAGTTTAGAAAAATGAGGTGTCCTCAATGAACCACACAAAATCTGACGGGTAAACGTGGACTTGACCATTGCCCCTGGTGAGGCCGTCTGGAACCAGTAGTCTCAGAGTAAAGGGTCGGCCATTCCGAGCAGAGGCGAGAATAGGGCCTTCTTCCAGCAAATTCTGAATGTTTGGGGGGGCTCATGTTGTCGATCTCCCCGTGGTGAGCCCTGTCAACTGACCTCAGTCAGGCGAACGACAACAAACAGAGACAGCAGCAGCGCCACAGCTTGGCGCCTTTCTAGGGTGGGCACCTACGGATGTCAAACCGGGTGGCATCACCCTGCTGCGGACTTCTGCTGCCTCAAAAGCAAGAAGAAGAAGATGAATGTTTAGTATTCCCTTCTCAAGAAGAGAACAGGAAGGCGTTGAATGCTCGATTGCTAACATTTTATGAAACAGTCAGTCAAGGGAGATGGGGTTAATGGAGAGAATGGGGCTGAGGTAAAAGATCAGACATGACCCATCCTGCTGAACAGTAGAGTTCATATTCCTCACATCCTTAAGATCTGACTGGGTCTCTCGCGGGTTCGCTGGTGGGAGACCGCTTTTCAGAGCTCCCGCAACGGCTACTTCTCCCGCCCGAGTTGCGGGGTTGAAAACGACCCGGAGCGGCGCCTTACATCGCCCGGCGTGGCTTTAACGGCCGCGGGACCTGCCATCGCCCACTGGGGACTCCAACATCATGACCCGCGGGGCCTTACATCACCCGGCGTGGCTTTAACGGCCGCGGGACCTGCCATCGCCCACTAGGGGCTCCAACATCATGACCCGCGGGGCCTTACATCACCCGGCGTGGCTTTAACGGCTGCAGGACCTGCCATCGCCCTCTAGGGGCTCCAACATCATGACCCGCGGGGCCTTACATCACCCGGCGTGGCTTTAACGGCCGCGGGACCTGCCATCGCCCACCGGGGGCTCCAACATCGAGACCCGGAGCAGGGTCATGCATTGCCCGGCGGGGGCTCCAACATCAGGAGAAGAATGGAAAACAGGGGGGAGACAATGACTTTGCCTTCCATCACAGTGAGGACGAGATTCACTGTGATGGATGTTTGTGCAAATTGTGTTAATTGTGTGTCTTGTTAATTGTTTCTTCTTGTTGTTTGACTGCAGAAACCAAATTTCGTTTGAACTTCATTTGAGGTCCAAATGACAATAAACGGTATCGTATTGACGAAGGAAGGTCATCATCTGAACCATGGGAGAGTGAATGGGCAGTGTGGAGTGTGGGTAGGAAGTACAGATGTTAGTTTACACCGAAGATAGACACAAAATGCTGGAGTAACTCAGCGAGACAGGGCGCATCTCTGGAGAGAAGGAATGGGTCGAGCCCCTTCTTTGTTTAGTGGAAATCAAACCAAAATGCTTTCAGTCCATTCACAAGAAAAGAACATGCAATGGTCAGCTGCAAGAGATGGCAGACAAGCAGCTTGGGTGTAAATCATTTCTAATACTCAGAACATTAACATGTATTTCTGACTGAAGCAGATACTTCCCTCCCTGCGCACTGTCAGAATTCAGAGGATTTTCTTTTATTCAACTAAGATATTATTTTTTTTTAAATGGCAACAAAAAGCCAAGAGCAATTGATGAACAGTTTGGGGATAAGGAAGAGGCCAGGAAAGAGCAGTGGTGTTGGAGGGGAGGGGAAGCTGAGGGTGAGTGCGGGAGGTTCAAACAACATACCATGGTACGTATCCTGGAGAGATCCACCACCGCAGTATTCCATACAGATCCACAGCTTCTCACGGCTAGACAAAATTAAAAATACCTTTTAGAAAATGTACAAAAAAAAAAATGAAAGTGCAACTCGGCAGGTGAGGCCACATTTCTGGAGAACGTGGACAGATGACATTTCAGGTCGGAATCCTTCTTCAGACTACAAGTCCCGCTTGTAGTTGGGGCGGGAGAAAGCTGGGATAGAGATACGGCGTGGAAACAGGCCCTTCGGCCCACCAAGTCCGTGCCGACCGGCCATCCCCGCACATTAATACCACCCTACATGCACTGGGGACAAATAACATTTTACACCAATCAATTAACCTACACACCTGAATGTCTTTGGAGTGTGGGAGGAAACCGAAGATCGCGGAGAAAACCCACGCAGGTCAAGGGGAGAACGTACAAACGCCGTACAGACAGCACCCATAGTCAGGATCAAACTCGAGTCTCTGGCGCTGTAAGGCAGTAGCTTTACCGCTAAGCCATCATGCCGCCCACTACGCCACTGTGCCGCCTACGGGGGGGGGGAAGGGAGTATGATGGGGTGGAGGGGAGGGAGAAAGTCTGGCAAGTAATAGTTGGATATAGATGTGGCTGATTGGAGATAGACACAATGCTGGAGTAACTCAGCGGGACAGGCAGCATTTCTGGAGAGAAGCAATGGGTGACGTTTTGGGTTGACACCCTTCTTCAGACTGATGTCAGGGGAGTTGACGGGACAGAGATAGAATGTAGTCGGAGACAGTGAGACTAGTGGGAGAACTTGGAAGGGGGAGGGGGATGGAGAGCGAGGGAAAGCAAGGGCTACTTGTTCATACTGCAGGGGTGTAAGCTGCCCAAGCGGAATACGAGCTGCTGCTCCTCCAATTTGCGCTGGGCCTCACTCTGTCAATGGAGGAGGCCCAGGACAAAAAGGTCAGATTGGGATTGGGAGGAGGAGTTAAAGTGCTGGGCCACTGGGAGATCAGGTAGGTTCAGGCGGACTGAGCGGAGGTGTTCTGCGAATCGATCGCCGAGCCTGCACTTGGTCTCGCCGATATACTGAAGTTAACACCTGGAACAGCGGATAAAGTAGACGAGGTTGGAGGAGGTGCAAGTGAACCACTGCACCTGAAATAGATTGTTGGGGTCCTTGGATGGAGTCGAGGGTAGAGGTAAAGGGACGGGTGTTGCATCTTCTGCGGTTGCAGGGGGAGGGGGTGGTTTGGGTAGGAATGGACCAGTGGACCTGCGAGTTGCGGAGGGAACAGTCTCTGCGGAAAGCAGAAAGAGGTGGAGATGGGAAGATGCGGTTGGTGGTGGGATCCCGTTGGAGGTGCCAAAAGTATTGAAGGATTTGATTGGAGATGGTCAGACATAGGACAGAGATGAAAGGGTGAGAAACAGGGATAGAAGGTGCATGGAGTGGGGGAGGGCAAAGGAAGGAATATTGGTGAGAGGAGACTGTAAATTATCTAATAGGATACGAGGTGCTGTTCCTC
Organism: Leucoraja erinaceus; assembly: GCF_028641065.1. Classification (NCBI taxonomy): domain Eukaryota; kingdom Metazoa; phylum Chordata; class Chondrichthyes; order Rajiformes; family Rajidae; genus Leucoraja; species Leucoraja erinaceus. The sequence continues at coordinate 66,795,301 of NC_073385.1, forward strand.
CAGTTTGCATGTGGCCTTACTCTGCCAATGGAGAAGGCCCTGGACTGAAAGGGCAGTGTGGGAAGGGTAGTTAAAATGGCTACCAACCTGGAAATGCAGCTGGCCTTTGCGGGCCAGGCACAAGCGTTTGGCAAACAATCACATTCAGTGCGGGAATGGGAAGGGGAGTTAAAATGGGCGTACTTGTTTTTGGAAACCAGAATGGAAATTCTGTAATGAACACCATAACTAAATTCAAAAAGTAAAACTAACATTAAATAATTCTTTAAATTTCGCTTTTAACAATACATTAAACGGCAATGTGCAAAACATTGAGGGCAACCTATAGGGAAAAAGCAGATGAAAAAATCTGATTAAAAAAAATACATTACCATTTAATTGAAAGGTTTGACGGTAAGGATTAAATAAATGATTTCAATTAAATGTCAAGTATCAGATACACCAAGTGTCATTGGGGGAAAAAAAACATTTAAATTTGTGCATCGTTTGATAAAAATATTTACCGACATGCGTGTACCTGTTTATAGCTTTGACATGCTGTAAATTTAACGGAAAGTTAGGTTGCCGATTATGCTCATTTCTACAAATTAAGACCAGCATTTCAAACTGTTGACAAAATGTTGGTGAAAATCAATAAATACAAACTATTTGAGATAAAGCCTCGTCATTGCAGAAGGATAGTTCTCCAATTCTTTAAGAAGGAACTGCAGATGCTGGAAAATCGAAAGTACACAAAAATGCTGGAGAAACTCAGCGGGTGCAGCAGCATCTATGGAGCGAAGGAAATAGGCAACGTTTCGGGCCGAAACGTTGCCTATTTCCTTCGCTCCATGGATGCTGCTGCACCCGCTGAGTTTCTCCAGCATTTTTGTCTACCTTTGTTCTCCAATTCTTCTTGGGGTTTTTTATTTTTGCCAATATGTGCTTTTACTCCCAAAGTTCTTGGTGCTGGCAAAGTCCAACAACAGGCCACGTTACTCAAGGAGCAGAACGTTAGCAGCTTATCCTGCCGCCAGCTATCCCCAACGCCCAGAATTGGCTTGGCAAGAAAACTTTATATGTGGTAAACAGCAAAAACTATCAAACAAAATCTGGACCCAGACTCAAAGATATAATTTGGGTGGGAGACTTGGAGCACGGAGAAAAAGATAAGATTTTACTGAGCATCTTGGGAGCAGAGGGAAGAGGCTCAGCGAGCCAATTCTCCGTAGGAGCAGGAAGAGCAGGGAGAGGGAATTTGACCACATTGCAGCTGTATAAAAAAATGCAGCAAATTCCTGTCCACGCAGTAACAATTACTCCTCAGTGGGGTCTCCACCAGAAGTGTCTGGCTGCAGGTGTGAAACACCCCCCTGGTCCCTGGCATGGAGAACATGCCACCTGCCTTGCACTAGTCTGTCCAGGCCTCATGACACAATTTGAGCTTTCTCCCACCCCCTCTCAGCAATGCAGCATCCATTCGCCTCTGGCTAGAAGGGTACAGCTTGATGCCTGAATGGCCCTTCAAAAGATCGATGTGGAGATCGCACCTGGGCAGCTAAACATGCCAAATGCAAGCGCAAGGCACAAAGTGCTGGAGTAACTCAGCAGGTCAGGCAGCGTCTCTGGAGAACACGGAGAGATGGCACATCAAGTCTGAAGGAGGGTCCCAATTGAAAACATCACCTGCCCATGTTCTGCAGAGATGCTGCCTGACCTCTTGAGTCACTCCAACACCTCGTGTCTTTCTTTGTAAACCAGCATTTGCAGATCTTTGTGCCAAATGCAAGAACTTGTCCAGTTTCACTCTGCTGAAAGTGACACCATAAAATGCTACACAGGAAAACCCAACAACACTATGGTGTAGCTCACACTGGAAGCAGCATTAGGGTGCATTAGCAGCAAGAACAGGAAGGCAGATTATTATCTGAATGGTGTCAGATTAGGAAAAGGGGAAGTGCAACAAGACCTGGGTGTGCTTGCACATCAGTCACTGAAAGTAAGCATGCAGGTACAGCAGGCAGTGGAGAAAACTAATGGCATGTTGGCCTTCATAACGAGAGGCTTTGAGTATAGGAGCAAAGAGGTCCTTCTGCAGTTGTACAGGGCCCTGGTGAGACCACACCTGGAGTATTGTGTGCCGTTTTGGTCTCCTAATTTGAGGAAGGACATTCTTGCTATTGAGGCAGTGCAGCGTAGGTTCATCAGGTTAATTCCCGGGATGGCGGGACAGTCATATGATGATAGAATGGAACGACTGGGCTTGTATTCACTGGAATTTAGAAGGATGAGAGGGTATCTTATAGAAACATTTTTAATTATTAAGGGTTTGGACACGCTAGATGCAGGAAACATGTTCCCGATGTTGGGGGAGTCCAGAGCCACGGGCCACAGTTTAAGAATAAAGGTTTGACCTGTTAGTACTGAGATGAGGAAAAACTTTTTCACCCAGAGAGTTGTGAATTTGTGGAATTCTCTGCCTCTGAAGGCAGTGGAAGCCGATTCATGGGATGCATTCAAACGAGAGTTAGATAGACCTCTTAGGGCTAGCGGAATCAGGGGATATGGGGAGAAGGCAGGAACGGGGTACTGATTGTGGATGATCAGCCATGATCATATTGAATGGCGGTGCTGGCTCGAAGGGCTGAATGGCCTACTCCTGTCTCTTATTTTCTATGTATCTATGTTACAAAGAAAAACATGACCGTCATGTCCTTACAGACTCACTTGCTGGAGTTTAGAAGAATGAGGGGGTGGATCTCATTGAAACCTTCCAGATATTGAAAGGCGCAGTGGACATGGAAGGATGTTTCCAATGGGGGGACAGTGTGGAACCGGAGGCACAACCTCATAATCAAAGGGTGTACCTTCAAAATGGAGATGAGTAATTTCTTTCGCCAGAGGATGGTGAATCTGCGGAATTTATTAGACATAGACAAAGAAAATAGGTGCAGGAGGAGGCCATTTGGCCCTTCAAACCAGCACTGCCATTCATTGTGATCATGGCTGATCGTCCCCTATCAATAACCCGTTCCTGCCTTCTCCCCATATCCCTTGACTCCACTAGCCCCTAGAGCTCTATCGAACTCTATCTTAAATCCATCCAGTGACTTGGCCTCCACTGCCCTCTGTGGCAGGGAATTCCACAAATTCACAACTCTCTGGGTGAAAATGTTTTTTCTCACCTCAGTCCTAAATGGCCTCCCCTTTATTCTAAGACTGTGGCCCCCTGTTCTGGACGCCCAACATTGGGAACATTTTTTCCTGCATCTAGCTTGTCCAATCATTGCCACAGGTGGCTGTGGAGGCCAAGACATTGGGTATTTTTAAGGCAAAGGTTGGTCGGTTCTTGATCAGGAAGGGGGGGGGTCAGAGGATACGGGGAGAAAGCAGGAGAATGGGGTTGAGAGGGAAACATAGATCAGACATGATTGAATAGCGGAGTCGACTCGATGGGTTGAATGGCCTAATTCTGCTCCCATATCTTATGGTCTTATTAGCAACTTTGTTGCAGGTTTTCCAAGTGTTGAACTGCAGCACAAATCCTGGGAAGTCCCATAGATGATAGACACAAAATGCTGGAGTAACTCAGCGGGACAGGCAGCATCTCAGGAGGGAAGGAATGGGTGACGTTTCGGGTCGAGACTCCGCATCAGACATGGGAAATCCCATGTTCAGAATTTACTAATATGGTAAATCAGTAAATCTGCTTCAATCTTTACAATAAAATAACAATATTTCAAAAACTCTATTCCAATGCTTATGTACATGTTAAAGCCCACAGATTAAGATGAGAGTGAAGCATAGAACAGTACAGTAAATGTACAGGCCCACCAATCTACAATGTCTGTGTAGAACATGATGCAAGTTAATGCCCACTGCCTGTAGGTGATCCATAGCCCTCCATTTCCAACTGCCTATCTAATAGTTACTTCAATGCCACTGGCGTTTCACTCAGAACTTCTGGCTGGATTTCAAATGTTGAGAGACTTATTTGTGCTGTAAATCTGTATCCTAATTTGAGGAAGGGCATTCTTGCTATTGAGGGAGTGCAGCGTAGGTTTACAAGGTTAATGCCCGGGATGGCGGGACTGTCATATGCCGAGAGAATGGAGCAGCTGGGCTTGTACACCCTGGAGTTCAGAAGGATGAGAGGGTATCTCATTGAAACATATAAGATTAAGGGTTTGGACACGCTAGAGGCAGGAAACATGTTCCCGATGTTGGGGGAGTCCAGAACCAGGGGCCACAGTTTGAGAATAAGGAGTAAGCCATTTAGAATGGAGACGAGGAAACACTTTTTCTCACAGAGAGTGGTGAGTCTGTAGAATTCTCGGCCTCAGAGGGCGGTGGAGGCAGGTTCTCTGGGTGCTTTCAAGAGAGAGCTAGATAGGGCTCTTAAAAATAGCGGAGTCAGGGGATATGGGGAGAAGGCAGGAACGGGGTACTGATTGGGGATGATCAGCCATGATCACATTGAATGACGGTGCTGGCTCAAAAAGGGCCGAAAGGCCTACTCCTGCACCTATTGTCCAAAATGCTAATGAATGGACATTGCTCAACAAACTTAACACAATATTTAACTAAAAGATGGATATCAGAACTCAGCAATACTTGTCCCTATACCTCCTCCATCTAATCCATCCAGGGACCCCGACAGACCTTTCAGGTGAGGCAGAGGATCACTCGCACCTCCTCCAAACCTCATCTACTGTATCCGCTGTTCCAGGTGTGGACTCCTGTATATCGGCGAGACCAAGCGCACGATCGGCGATCGTTTTTGCTGAACGCCTCCGCCCAGTCCGTCTAGGCGAACACTTTAACTCCCCCTCCCATTCCCACACTGACATTTCTGTCCTGGGACTTCTCCACTGTTAGAGTGAGGCCCAATATAAATTGGAGGAACAGCACCTCATATTTCACTTGGGCAGCTTACAGACCAGTGGAATGAATATTGATTCCTCCAATTTCAAGTAACCCTTCCTTCCCATCTCTCTCTGTCCCTCCCCCACCCTAGTTCTTCGACTGACATTCTGATTAATTTTACTAGCTGTATGCCTCCTTGTCACCTTCCTCCTCAGCTGATAATGAACCACTGTTCAGTTCCTTATCATCGCCTGCTTTGATTTGTCGTTTTCACACCCTACCCTATATCTCTAGACTCCCTCTCCCCCTCGACTCAGTCTGAAGAAGAGTCTCGACCCAAAACGTCACCCATTCCTCTCCAGAGATGCTGCCTGTCCCGCTGAGTTCCTCCAGCATTTTGCATCCGTCTTCTCTTGCAATAACTTTACTTGAAGCAAAACGGTGCACGCCAAAACAATGTAGTGGAGTGTAACTTCATATAATCACCTGAGGTAGCTTCCGAAGTAGGCCACAATGTTGGCATGCTTACACTCCTTGACCATAAATATTTCTTGCTGTATAACGGAAAAGTCATCTCCTGTGGGAAAACAAGAAATCTTGTTACAATCCATGAGAAAATGCTGATATTAGCACATTAATACTAGCATTGAAGGTCACAAATTACATCCCGTGTGACAGCACCCATGACAAATCGAACTTGCGATAGTGTTGATCAACCCATTCTCTTCCATCTTTTATTCAAAATGGATGGGACTGGCCTCATTCAACTCCATTGCCTGGAATTGAATGAGGAAAATATCAGGAAAATATCAATGGCTTCTCATCGTATTCCAAGACCCATCTAGATTTACATTTACATTTCACCACTGATCATGAAAACGGGATATTAAATGCCAATAAAATAATTCAGAGTGCAGTCGGGTAGGAACTTAAACGCTTTTCATTTTTCCAGCTCAAAGATTTGTGCAAACAATGTGGAAGGTTACTGTCATAAGTCAAGTCACATTTATTTCTATAGCACATTTAAAAAAACAACTCTCGTTGGCCAAAGTGCTTTACATTTGTTATAAGAATAGTATAAACATAAAAAACTACATGCATATATACATATAGCCACGCTCAGTGGACGTCAGGAAAGGCTTGGGAGTATAGATAAGATTTTAGACATTACTTAAAGGAGTCGATGGAGGGGGCAGTTCTGATGGGAAAGGGGATGCTGTTCCACAGTCTAGGAGCTGCAACCGCCCCTGAGCTTATGCCTAGACCGCGGGATATTCAGCAGGCCCAAGTCGGCCGATCTGAGGGACCTGGAGGTGGAGTGGTGGGTGAGAAGACTTTTAATGTAGGAGGGGGCAAGCCCATTGAGGGCTTTGTAGACATAGAGGAGGGTTTTGAAATGTATACGGAACCGCACTGCGGACAGAGTACAATCAAATCCACCCTGATGGTCTAATGTGGTGGATCGGTTTGTGAGGCCAGGAAGTCCATTCCTCCGGCACTGTGGTACAAGCCAAAGATCCAAGATGGATCACTTGACGAAAAAACGTAGTATGGTCATGGGCAGATTCATGGGTAATTTTCGGCCCCATTTCCGTAACCGGCTTCCGTCTCCGCACCAAAGATCCCGTAGCGGAGCAAAGATACTAGTGCGGAGACGGAAGCCGGTTACGGAAACATCCTCGCAAAAATAAAAGTTCTTTGGTAAAAATCTTCTCCTCATTTTCAGAATTATAATTTATTAACACAAACTGTTCCCCCGCAACGTTGATTACACTGCGAGTCGGGTTACTGAAATGGATGAAAAAAAGGCCCACGTTCCGCTCCGTTGCGTACTACACGTCAGCGCATTGCATTTAGAAGGAGTGGTCTATCTCGCTCCGCTATAGGATCTTTGGTACAAGCTACTTGCTATCAGTGTGTGCTGAAGGGAGAATGGGTAAAAATGATGAGGACCTTGTAATCAAAGAGGCACACTCAAGTAGAAGGAATTGTTGCTAAACTTATTAAATTCTTACTTGCAGCAGCACAACAGAATATGTTAACAAGTAAAAATATTAATCCTTTGTTACTGCCCTTGCTATGCACAATTGGCAACAGACAAAAGATCATGAGTGTGAACTGAAGATAGACACAAACAGCTGGAGTAACTCAGCAAGTCAGACAGCATCTCTGGGGAAAACGAATAGGTAACGTTTCGGGTCGAGACCCTTCTTCACACCCGTACATTTACTTCAGCCCCCCCCCCCCCCCGCAGGCCTCCACCAGCTGTCTGATATGCTGAGTTACTACAGCTTTTTGTGTCTTCAGTTTATACCAACATCTGCAGTTCCTTCCTACACATAATTATTTGGAAAATGTGTCTGAAGAGGCTCAGTGCCATCAAACGCTCATCATATGAAACCACGGGCTGGGAAACGCTGGCAGTTGCACTCGGAGCAGGGCAAATATTACACCAAGACTGGGGTCCGTCCCTTTGCAAGAACCTTTGCAGACCGAACTCTGGCTCTGTCCTAGCTCCTCTTAGTCACGGCATTCCACAGTGCCATGCCCAGGGGTGTGGCACAAGCACAGTATGTTCCCAGCATTTACCCTGGATAATCCACTCATGGATTCCTTCAGATGGCCACACAAATCAGACAAAAGGCATCTCCAAAGACCTTGCTGGTCAAATACATGGATGGAGTTAGTCGTGGGATATCTGCATAAATTGACACTAGGACAGCAAAAACTGATCCATCGGGAAAGGCGGCGTCTAAAACTAGGCTGGAATGTGCACCTTAGTAACTCGTATCTTGAGCGAGAGATAGGGCTTCAAACAAATGAGAGTAGGAGGGTTCAGAAAGGGGATATTTAAATCTAGAAAGCAAAGACTAGATAAAACCAACAGCAAACAACAGGTAGGAAAGGATCGCATTTAATACATTAACAAGACACAATGTCAGGAAAAATAGAAAAATTGTACATAAAATTCACAAATTTTACACACAGCTTACTGCACCAGCCAGTTATTCAGGCGGGGGGGGGGGGGGGGGGGGGGGGGGGGGGGGGGGGGGGGGGGGGGGGAGTGCTGTCTGAATGAAATTCACACGGTTTAAAGCCACACACCGCGATGAACAGGAAGAGTGGCGCTGTAATTAAGACGGTGAAGGCACAGTGTACGGGAAGGGTCACGCAAGTCCTTTAAAAGAGGGGAGGAGAGGGTGTGGGGTGAAAAGGGAGGGGGGGGAAGGGAAAAGAAGTAGAGACAACTTTTAGGAAGCCAGAGAGACACGGCTGTGAAGCTCGGCGGACATTAACATTACCGGTCGGTTATCCTTGGTTCTGAAAACTACTGCTTACGTTTTTTTCCCCCCAATGAGCCAATGAAATTCATCTGTCAGCACCGGCTGCAACCTACGACAACCTTTGACCTCCTGGCAACCCACTACCACTGCAGCTGCGGCACGAGAATTCTCGCTACTCTCCGTGGCGGCTTCATTCTCGCCGTTAATTTCTCAACAAACTTAGCGGCGACCATAATGAGGCAGCGACTAGTTCCCAGAATGCGGGAACTCCTCATGACCATGAAGGCAACTCCCCGGCAACCACCCGCGACCATGTGGCGATTACATAGTCTCCTAAGTGGGACAGGCCCATAAAGCAAAATGAGAGCTGATAATAAATGATGAAATGAAAGAGTAGAAAGACCTGGACACAAAAAAGTGTCAAATGTGCAAGGATGGGACTTTGCAATGAGGGTCTGGAGGCTTTGGATCCAGAAGAGGTTTACAAGAATGATCCCAGGAATGAGTATGTTAACATATGTTGAGCATTTGTCGGCAGTGGGCCTGTACTCACCGGAGTTTAGAAGAATGCGGGGGGACCTTATCGAAATGTACAGAATAGTGGAAGGCTTGGATACAGTGGATGTGGAGAGGATGATTGCACTAGTGGGAGAGTCTAGGACTAGAGGTCATAGTCTCAGAATTAAAGGACTTTTTTTAGGAAAGAGATGAGGAGGAATTTCTTTAGTCAGAGGGTGGTGAATCTGTGGAATTCTTTGCCACAAAAGGCTGATGAGGCAAAGTCAATGGATATATTTATGGCAGAGATAGATAGATTCTTAATTAGTACGGGTTTCAGAGGTTATGGGGAGAAGGCAGGAGAATGGGGTTAGGAGGGAGAGATAGATCAGTCATGATTGAATTTCTACATGGTGAATCAAAAATGGATAAAAATACCCTTTAATAAAATCTGACAATGTGCACTTTAACCACATGTGATTTTATTTCTGTTACAAATCTCAAATTATGGAGTGCAGAGGCAAATAAGTAAATGATGGGTCTTTGTCCCAAACATTTGAGGAAACAGTATCTCTGTCGTAAAAATATCCATTATCGGCCTTCACAGCCTTCTGTGGCAAATAATTCCCCAGATTCATCACCCTCTGAAGAAATAAATTCCTCCTCATCTCCTTCCTAAAGGAACGTCCTTTTATTCTGAGGCTATGACCTCTGGTCCTAGACTCTCCCACTAGTGCAAACATCCTCTTCAGACCTAGGCCTTTCACTATTTGGTACGTTTCAATGAGGTTCCCCCTCGTCCTTCTAAACTCCAGCGAGTACAGGCCCAGTGCCGTCAAACATGAATCATTATGTTAACGCACTCATTCCTGGGATCATTCCCGTAAACCTTCTCTGGACCCCCTCCAGCACCAGTTCTGGAAAGTTCACCCAAAGTTCTGGAAAGACTCGCAGCTCAAGAGAAACAGTTCAGAGGTCACATTTTGTCAGACAGCTGTCTGTCCATTCCCTCCACAAATATTGTTGGACCTGCTGAGTTCCTCCAGCACTTTGCTTCGTTGCAGAGTATTTTTTTCTTGCATGTAGTTCATGCACTGCGTCAAAAGTGTTTTGCTTATTCATCTACATAAAATTGATATGTACCCGGCGTGATCTTTCCCCCAGATTAAATAACTTTGTCATGTTTGTGATAATGTTAAAACGGTGCTGGAGGAACTCGGCAGATCAGGCAGCATCTGTGGAAGGTGTGGACAAACAACTTTTCTTCACACTGATGGTATTGTGTACATTATTTAATATATGCTATACATTGCTCATCCTTTAGATGTCACCATACTTCCATTTTCATCGTTTCACTGAACAACTGAACAGAGGGTGGTGAAAATTGCCCAACGCATCACCGGTTCCACGCTCCCCTCCATTGAGTCTGTCCAAAGCAAGCGCTGTATGCGGAGGGCGCTCAGCATCGCCAAGGACTGCTCTCACCCCAACCATGGACTGTTTACCCTCCTACCATCCGGGAGGCGCTACAGGTCTCTCCGTTGCCGAACCAGCAGGTCGAGGAACAGCTTCTTTCCGGCCGCTGTCACTCTACTCAACAACGTACCTCGGTCACTGCCAATCACCACCCCCCCCCCGGACACTTATTATTTTTTTTTTTTTTTATTATTATATATATATTTTTTTTTAATTCAAATCGTTTGCTATGTCGCTCTTCAAGGGAGATGCTAAATGCATTTCGTTGTCTCTGTACTGTACACTGACAATGACAATTAAAATTGAATCTGAATCTGAATCTCTCAGGCCTACGCAATCTCCTGGTTGCTCAACACTTCAACTCCCCCTCCCATTCCCACACTGACCTTTCTAACCTGGGCCTCCTCCACTGTCAGAGTCAGGCCCAACACAAATTGGAGGAACAGCACTTCACATTTCAATTGGATAGCTTAAAACCCTGCCGTATGAATAATCATTTCTCTAACTTCTAGTTTCACTATCCTCCTAATTAATTTTGCTGAGTTTTTGCCTCGTTGCCACCACCCCCTCAGCTAACAATGAACCATTCTACATTTCCTTGATTGTCGTCCGTTTTGATCTGTCCTTTTCACACCTTACCCTTCCATATCTCTAGTCTCCCTCTCCCATTGACTTAACCTGAAGAAGGGTCTCAACAAAGGAGGAAGATGACTGAATTTATTGCCTGCCATCACAGTGAGGAATGTTGATTCCACTGTGGTGGATGTTTATGTTCAATTTATTGTGTATTGCGTTCTTTTTTAACTTGTATGGCTGTATGGTAACTCAAATATCACTGTACCTTAATTAGTGCATGTGACACTAAATGTGAACTTGAACATGACTGGAAACATCACCCATTCCTTCTCTCCAGATATGCTGCCTGCCCTGCTGAGTTACTGCAGCATTTTGTGCCCGTCTTCAATACACACACATTTCCAACTGCCAGGGCCCTAACTGACCACTATGTTCACAACTAATTCATAATTTATTCTTAGCATCAATGTCTCACACTACAGAAATCTTTTCCTGATGTAAAAAGTTCACTGTCATGAGAAAGAGACAACAGCACTATGGTCCCTGAGCAAAGAGAACATTGCTAAACAGAATGTTGATTCTTGTAGTTTATTGCAGGGGTCAACCTTGTTGTGCATAGGGGCCGTGACGCATGTCTGTGAGCAGATGGCGGGCCACATCTATCACGTGTACACATGGATCACCAGATGGCAGGCAGCAAATCACGTGTTCACAGAAGGTAGACAAAAATGCTGGAGAAACTCAGCAGGTGAGGCAGCCTCATGCAATCCTTGCATGTCTCACCCGCCGAGTTTCTCCAGCATTTTTGTCTCATCTTCGATTTTTCCAGCAGCTACAGTTCTTTCTTAAACGTGTTCACAGAAGGTGCGTGGCTGTGCCGGCGGCTAATGCGCAGGATGCGGTACGGCCAGAGCTTGGCGGGCTGGATGATTACGGGGAGTGGGGGGAGATCCGCCTGCGGGCCGGATGATTTTGGGTTACGGGCCGTATTCGGCCCGGGGGCCATAGGTTGCCGATCTCTGGTTTATTGTCACGTATTGTCAAATGCAGTGGAATAACAGCGTTTGTTGCGTGCTAGCCAGTCAGAGGAAAGATAATACATGATTATAATCGAGCCATTCAGAGTACAGATACATAATGGAATCTGCACTAGGTTTCATCCTGACCAACCTGCTGTCACCAGATAGCTCACACCAGAATACATAAGCCGAATGTCACCACACTCAAGGCATAGAAGAACTTCTAGTTTCCCCAGGAGGTTCTCATCCAAAGTTCAGGATTCAAGCTCTCCTTGGAGTGAAATGATGTGTGTGCCAGAGAGAAGACACAGGTGAAGAGTCAATCATTTTTCACCAGATCACCAGATCACCCCAACCAGCAATCCAGGACCTATACCCATCTCGCTGTCGCAAGAGAGCAAGCAATATCATCAAAGACACCACCCACCCAGCACACAAAATGTTCACCCTCCTACCTTCCGGTAAGCGCTACCGCAGCATGCGGAGCAAAACCACCAGATTCAAAAACAGCTTTTTCCCTCAGGCCATCAGACTACTCAACACACTTAAGAAAATTCCATGAACAGTACCCAAACAAAGACAAACAAACTGTGAAAATAACTTTGGCTCAATGTCTCCAGTACGAAATTTGCACTTTTTCTATATTGCACCTTTCATTGTTGCACTCTTTTTAAAATACCTCAAAGTTTTTGCTACATTTTGGCACACTGTGAATATTTTAATATTTTAAATAATGTAATGTATATTGTCTATTTTTATTGCTATGTTGTCTGTCTGTGTTTTTAATATTACTTGCACATTTGGAGTATGGGGAAACGTAATTTCAATCCTCTGTGTAACTACTGTTGCATAATTGAATTGACAATAAAGTTTACTTTGAACTTTGATCATCTCCCAATCTTAAATTCAGTTTATTGTCAAATGTACAGAGGTACAGTGCAAAGCTTTTGTCTGTGCAAAGTACTATTAATACAGTTGTTACATATCATAACAAGTACTTTAATTAGAATACATATAGAGACCATCGAAATGAGTACTGTAGGCTCTGAGTCGCAAGTAGAACTAACTAGCATGGCTGCCCGCATGCCATCAGGTGGTGGTGGATTATGGATTATGGATCAGTTCATCAGCAGCAAAACCAAACACGGATCAAATCAGCAATACTGTTTGATCTGCACTAACCAGTCAGCGGAAAGGCTGTACATGATTACAATCGAGCCATTTAGTGTATAGACACATGATAAGGGAATGACATTTAATGCAAGGTAAAGCCAGCAAAGACCGATCAAGGATAGTCTGAGGGTCACCAAAGAGGTAGAGCTGGGAGCTTCCCCCCCCCCCCCCCTACCCTATATCACTTGCCATATATTTAAATCAATGCTTAATCTAACAAATTGTCACCTTGAAATAAACCAGAATTAGAGGTCTATTGCCCTCTATGAATGCACTAAATCTTTATGCAAGGACCAGGGAAATGTCAATGCCGAGGTAATTAACTATTATGACAACCATCCTAACATAGAATGCTGCTCAGGGCCAGGCTAACACTTGAATTTTGAGCATTTCACAGTAAACATTGATTTCCATGCAAAGTGCTGGGTCAGGCAGGATCCCAGGGGAACATGGAGAGGCGTTGTTTCGGGTCAAGACCCAGAATATCATCACCTGCTGAGTTTTTCCTGCACGTTGTCTACTTTTCGTGAACCAGCATCTGCAGTTCCTCATGTCTCCATGTTTCCTTGCAAGTTGCTTGGCTGCACCCGTTTGAGTTTGTGCGCCAATTTCAAATGGAAATAAGGCACAGACTGAAATGTGTACAGATAGTTTAGATGCATTAGCTCCTTAGCAACATTAGGAAATAGAAACATAGAAAATAGGTGCAGGAGGAGGCCATTCAGCCCTTCGAGCCAGCACCGCCATTCATTGTGATCATGGCTGATCGTCTCCAAACAATAACCCGTGCCTGTCTTCTCCCATATCCCTTGATTCCACTAGCCCCTAGAGCTCTATCTAACTCTCTCTTAAATCCATCCAGTGATTTGGCCTCCACTGCCCTCTGTGGCAGGGAATTCCACAAATTCACAACTCTCTGGGTGAAACAGTTTTTTCTCACAGTCTTAAATAGCCTCCCCTTTATTCTAAGACTGTGGCCCCTGGTTCTGGACTCGCCCAACATTGGGAACATTTTTCCTGCATCTAGCTTGTCCAGTCCTTTGATAATGTTATATGTTTCTATAAGATCCCATGTGGGATGAATTCAGCCTTGCCACTTCAACTCGCAATCTCAAGGGTCCTACTTCAGTTTGCATTTATATGCAGGCATATTTAAAGTCACATCTCTCTCCACAACCACACCTCTGCTACAGCCACAGTCATTCAAGGCGTTCCCCAAGGCTCCGTACTCGGCCCCCTCCTCTTCATCATCTACATCCTCCCCCTTGGTCAGATACTCCGCCACTTCAACCTGGACTTCCACTGTTACACCGATGACACCCTGATCTACCTCAGCACCAAATCCCCCCACAACCCCCCTCCCCCCCACCTCTCCCATATCAACTCCTGTTTGTCAGCCATAAAAACCTGGATGCAACATAACTTCCTCAAATTCAACAGCGATAAAACAGAATTCCTCCTCATAGGCTCCAAAGCCACACTCAGCAAAATCAATAACCCCACTCTCACCATCGACGGCACCACTGTCTCCCCATCTCCCCAGGCCCGCAAACTTGGCGTGATCTTTGATTCCACCCTCTCCCTTGAGCCTCACATCCGCCATGTCATTAAAACCTCCTTCTTTCATCTCCGCAACATCGCCAAACTCAGACCCTCTCTCACACCTCCCGCTGCTGAAAGACTCATCCATGCCTTCATCTCCTCCCGACTGGACTATTGCAACTCACTTCTCCTTGGCATCAGCTCCACCTACATCAACCGACTCCAACTGGTCCAGAACCCAGCCGCCCGACTCATCACCCACACCAAATCCTGGCATCACATCACTCCAGTCTTCAAACAACTTCACTGGCTTCCCATCTCCCACCGGATCACCTACAAAATCCTGGTCCTCACCTACAAAGCCCTCCACCATCTGACCCCCCTATATCTCACTGACCTCCTCTCCTCCTACCAACCCTCACGGTCCCTCAAATCCACATCAGCCGGTCTCCTCTCCATTCACAAATCCAACCTCCGCAGTTTAGGGGACAGAGCCTTCTCCAGGGCAGCTCCAAGGCTCTGGAACTCCCTCCCCCAACTGATCCGCAATTCTGAGTCCCTCACCATCTTCCAGTCCCGCCTCAAGACCCATCTCTTCACCTCTGCCTATCCTTGGCCCCACGTCCCCCTCCCTTTTCATCTGTGCTTGAATTGTTGCTCATTTTTTGGTTTGTTTTGTTTTTGTTTTTGATTTTGTTTTTGGCCTTGCCTTGTAAAGCGACTTTGAGTCCCTGAAAAGCGCTATATAAATTAAATTTATTATTATTATTATTATTATCTACAAAATTAATATGTAACCTGGAGTGTGTAAAAGCTTTATATTGGAAACTTGTTTTATAAACAATATGAAGCAGTACAGCACAATTTGCCAGTTAAATGGAGCAGGGGGTTTGTGTGGCCTGTCCCAATCAATGTGGGCAGACTCTCCAGTGCCATTAAGCTTGCTAGTGGAGATGGAGATGGAGCTGGCTGCAAGGAACTACTACGAGTAAAGTCATACCCACAGACTGCCCCAACTTCACCAATCTCTGAGTCTCTCATACCTCCCCTGCATGCTATCACATCCTATGCAAAAAACAACATTGTGATTACAGAACCCTACACAACACTCAAAACGGTTAGGTGTAGAAATGAACAACAGATGTTGGCTTAAACCGAGGATCAACACAAAAAGCTGGAGTAACTCAGCGGGCCCGGCAGCATGTGTGAGAAAGAACTGCAGGTGCTGGTTTAAACTCGAAGGTAGACACAAAATGCTGGAGCGACTCAGCGGGTCCGACAGCATCTCCGGAAAGAAGGAATAGATGACGTTTCCGGTCGAGTCTTTCAGGAGAAATGGAAACGAGAGAGAACAAGAACGAAAGATATGCAAAAAAGTAATGATGATCGAGGAAACAGTTCATTAGCAGCCGTGGGCTCGGTGAAAACGAGTTATACAGTGAAACTCACCATGTCAAGAGTGAAACTAGCACAACTAGGGTGGGGGAGGGGTGGAGAGGGGTGTGTTTTATTCAGTTCTAGAGTGACATTCCTGCACTTGTTAGCACCCGACAACCAATAACGGCTAATACCCCATTGTCATCTTATCCATATTAGGAGCTAAAGGTAGGAGCTTATGTGTTCCAATATCCCTTAATTCCTGAACAAGTCTGAACACCATATTTTCCAGTCTTTGTGCATCCTCAAATGCATTACTTCCCCACTTGGATCAAGCAGGTTGACCTCTGCACACAAGGTTGCAAGACTCAAGGGCATGAGCTATAGGGAGAGGTTGGGCCAGCTATGGATTTATTCCTTGGAGCGCAAGTGACTGAGGAGTGATCTTAGAGGTGTATAAAATCATGAGGAGAATAAGTAGGGTGAATTCAGAGTCTGTTCCGCAGGGCAGGGGAATCAGGAACTGAAGGGCAAAGGTTTCAGGCAAGAGGGAAAAGGTAACAGGAACCATAGGGGCAACCTTTTCACTCAGAGTGTGGTGGGTACATGGAATGAGCTGCCTGTGGAAGTAGTTGGGACAAGTAGCAGAGCAACATTTAAAAGACATTTGGACAGGTTCCTGGCTAGGACACGTTTAGAGGCAAATGGGATGAGCTTAGATGGTGCATCTTGGTCAGCATGGACAACTTGAGCAGTATGACTCCTGACTATATGTACTTAAAGGAAAGATAAATGAACACAAATAAGACTTTGGTCACGTTGACAGGGTTAGATGAAGTGTAGGGTGCGTGGCAGTTCAGGTGGCAGGAAGCACAGTTGGGCTGGACGGTTTGAATTGCAGATGCTGGAAATCGTACATAATAAAATGCTGTCAGTGTTCAGCAAGTCAGGCGATATCTATGGAAAGATGGTGGGCGTGTTATTAATTGAATATAGATGCAAATAAAACTAAAGTGAATTAAAAAATAATCAAGTTTGAACCGCACAATGCTAGAAAACATGTTTGGGACTCGTCGGAACCAAGGAATATCCTGTTGCATAATCGACCTCTATGAAAATTGGAATTCTGCCCAAAAAATTTAAAGCTCCACCCAAACCTTACCACATCACGCCCAAATAAAACATGGCTCCCTGACATTTTTTAAATAAAAGGACATCCTCGATCCTATCCAAACCGAGCCAGGAATCTCCTCCCGGGGAGGAGATGGCTTTCACTCCCCTCTCCATTGGAGACGTCCATCAATTTATATTTACCCATGTTAAAACCATTTCTGAAGAAGGGTCTCGACCCGAAACGTCACCCGTTCCATTTCGCCAGAGATGCTGCTGCCCGGCCCGCTGAGTTCCTCCAGCTGTTTGTGTCTCTTTTTGGTTTAAACCAGCATCTGCAGTTCCTTCCTACTCAAAACCATTCCAGCTCGCCCCCTCAATTCAACATGATCACCGCGAATACCACCACCGCATTTATTTCATGGTGTGGTTTAGCAACACTCTTCTCAGCAGAATTTGTAGAGAGCATAGATAGACATCAAAGGCTGGAGTGACTCAGCGGGACAGGCAGCTTCTCTGGTGAGAAGGAATGGGTGGCGTTTCAGGTCGAGACCCTTCTTCAGACCATTACTGTCAGGAGATCGAGCACTCAAGCCTAGCAAAACTACCAGGGACCAATCCACCCCACTCCAGGGTCAGAGCACTGGTCTTTGTTGTGGGGGGGGGGGGAGCAGAAAGTAAATGAAAATGCCAAAAACAACAAATACGATCCTTTCCTATCTTTTATACAATTTAATTTAATTTACAAATATATTTAGTTGCTTTGCTAAATCATGCAGTCTCATCTCTTAATGGGACTCCGTCCTACAATTTATGTTGCATAGCCACTGATTGGGACAGTAAAGTGCAAAAGTATTTATTTGCTCTGCCTGTGCTCACTGATTCAAAGCAAGTCGAGTTAATCACAACAGTGAATACATTTGCTGATGATTAGATTTGTTTATTAATGTTGTCGTGTGTACCGAGGTACAGTGCAAAGATTATTGTTGCCTGCAAGATAAAGTCTAATAAAGATAGTCCAAGGATCCACAATGAGATAGATGGGAGGTCAGGACCACTCTCTAGCTGGTGAGAGGATGGTTCAGTTGCCCGATGACAGCTGGGAAGAAACTGTAGACACATAATGCTGGAGTAACTCTGCAGGACAGGCAGCATCTCTGGAGAGAAGGAATGGGTGATGTTTCGGGTGAGGAAAAGACTACAAAAAGTAGTAAACACTGCCCAGTCCATCATCGGCTCTGACCTCCTTTCCATCGAGGAGATCTGCCTCAAAAAGGCTGGCAGCATCATCAAGGACCCACACCATCCTGGCCACACTCATCTCCCCGCTACCTTCAGGTAGAAGGTACAGGAGCCTGAAGACTGCAACAACCAGGTTCAGGAATAGCCACTTCCCCACAGCCATCAGGTTCTTAAACTTGGCTCGGACAAAACTCTGAACATTAATAGCCCATTATCTGTTATATGCACTTTATCATTTATTCATGTGTGTATATATTTATATAATGGTATATGGACACACTGATCTGTTCTGTATTCATGCCTACTATGTTCTGCTGTGCTGAAGCAAAGCAAGAATTTCATTGTCCTATCAGGGACACACGACAATAAACTCTTGAATCTTCTTCTGACTGAGTCAGGCGAGAGGGAGACTAGAGACATGGATGAGAAAGGTGTGATAAAGATAGATCAAAGTTCATTGTTAGCTATGGGGAAGGTGACAATGAGGCACACAATCAGTAAAATTAATCTGGAGGACAGTGAAATTAGTCGGAGAACCAGGGCGGGGGAGGGATGGAGAGAGGGAAAGCAAGGGTTACTTGAAGTTAGAGAAGTCAATGTTCATACTGCTGGGGTGTAAGCTGCCCAAGTGAAATATGAGGTGCTGTTACTCCAATTTGCGCTGGGCCTCACTTTGACAGTGGAAGAGGCCCAGGCCAGAAAGGTCAATATGGGATTGGGAGGGTGGGTTAAAGTGTCCAGCAACTGGGAGATCGGGTAGGTTCAGGCGGACTGAGCGGAGATGTTCAGCAAAACGATCGCCGAGCCTGTGCTTGGTCTCACTGATATACATGAGTCCACGCCTGGAACAAACAGATACAGTAGATGAGGTTGGAGGAGGTGCATGTGATGAGGGGAAAGGCTGGGTTGATGTATTGAGGCGTGGCTCACTCTGACTGCTGCCACACAAACCTGCACTGAGGCCGGCCTCGGGTTAATATTTGGACAGCTTTGTTTTAATATAAATATCTGGAGTTAGGGCACAGACTTGCCATCAAAAGGCAGGAGCACATTATAAGGAATTAAGAAACTGGGGAAGAGGTGGTCAGGCAGCTAATGAAGAACGTTCTGGCATGGAGAGAGGGAAAGCAAGGGTTACTTGAAGTTAGAGAAGTCAATGTTCATACCGCTGGGGTGTAAGCTGCCCAAGTGAAATATGAGGTGCTGTGTCTCCAATTTGCACTGGGCCTCACTCTGACAGTGGAAGAGGCCCAGGACAGAAAGGACAATATGGGATTGGGAGGTTAAAGTGTCCAGCAACCGGGGGATCAGGTAGGTTTAGGTGGATGTTCAGCAAAACGATCGCCAAGCCTACGCTTGGCCTCGCCAATATATAGGAGTCCACGCCTGGAACAGCGGATGCAGTAGATGAGGTTGGAGGAGGCAAGTGAACCTCTGCCTCACCTGGGGAAAAGGCTGTCGGGATCCTTGGGCAGAGTTGTTGGAGGAGGTATCGAGACAGATGTTGCATCTCCTGCAGTTGTAGGGGAAAGTGTGGGGAGCAAGTCATTTGGGTGGAAAGGGGCGAGTTAACCAAGGAGTTGCGGAGGGTATGGTCTCTGCAGAAAGTGGAAACGGGTGGAGCTGGGAAGATGTGGCTAGAGGTGGAATCTGGAGAGAAGAGGGAATGACCGGGATGAGAACGGTCCTCTACTCTGTTCATGGCCTTGCTGGGGCAGCTTATTTCTGGACTGAAAAAGAACTTACCAACTGAAGGAAAAAAAGTCCAAAATACAGCAATCCTCAAGCAGTGCTGTTGAATTGATGCAAGCATAGCAAACAGGAGTGAGAAACCGTCGGGGAAAAACAATACCCACGGTTGAGCTTATTCTATTATTTTTACATGATTTCACACCGTATTAAATGAAGTAGTGAAAATAGCGAATAGGCCTACATTCTATTAAATAACTAAAGTTGGGGCAACAGTATTTAACTAAAGTTGGGGCAACAGTATTTAACTTGTCAAGGGAGTCAAGAGTTTTACTGCCATACGTCTCAGATAGAACAATTAAATTCTTACTTGCAGAAGCACAACAGAATATTTGATTTTTATAATTAAATCTATATTTCTAAAAAGTCTGATCATGACCACTTCCTGTTGTTCTGTATATTGATTTTTGAAAAAAAAAAAAAAAACGCTGCCACTGCGCAGAACAAGAGGATTTTTCCCATCGATGAAAAATGTCTAAAAATGTCTAAAAAAAGTTGAGATTATCTCTCCTGAAGGCCACACCCCTTCCGGACTATAAAACCCGGAAGTGTTGAGTGCCCCAGTCAAGTCTCTGCAAGATGGGGGAGCGAGAGGGTCACGTCTCTCAGTCTGAACTGTGAATAACACTGAACACATGTCTACTAAACCGAGTGTGGTCTTACTGACCTCGCGTGCCCTTAATGTGGTTGGTTTGAAAAAGCACAGCAAATGGTTGTTGGTGGTTGGTTTGCAATGGCAAATGATTAAAAGTCTAAACTTGACAACCCCCTGTTTGCACTGTATATTGATTTTAGATAAAACGCACCCACTTACGGCGTTGATTTTTGGCCATCTTACTCAGTCCCCCTCCGCTCATCAGGTGCAGTGGATTCTTCCCATCAATGAAAAATAAGTGTTATTAGTGTTTAAAAAATATTGAGAATCTCTCTCTTGTCAATCACACCATGAAGGCCATGCCCCTTCCAAGGGGGAGGGATTATAAAACCCAGAAGTGTGGGTGTGGCTCAGTCTCTGCAAGATGGGGGAGGGAGAGGTCACTACTCTGTCTGAGCTATGAATCAACTGAACACACTGAATGTCTACTGAACTGTGAGTGTGGTGTTTATGTGGTGTTTTGTGTGGTTTTATGGTGCCTCAAATGGTATGAAACTGCACTTGAATGTGGTGGCCTTGCACCCTGCTTGAAATGGTATGAAACTGCACTTGAATTTGGTGGCCTTGCACCCTGCTTGAAATGGTATGAAACTGCACTTGAATGTGGTGGCCTTGCACCCTGCTTGAAATGGTATGAAACTGCACTTGAATGTGGTGGCCTTGCACCCTGCTTGAAGTGGTATGAAACTGCACTTGAATTTGGTGGCCTTGCACTCTGCTTGAAATGGAATTTCAAGGAATAGCCGCGAGTCAACTGCCAGCCCACCAGCTGTGAGTGAGCTGTCAGTGAGCTGAGTGAGTTGCCAGCACATCAGGCTTGAGTGACTGAGCTGCCACCCCAAGAATCCATTTGGCCCATAATGTCCATACTAGCCCTCTGTAAACCAGTCCCTTCAGCCCACAACATCAATACTAGCGCTCCAAAATGCCCCCACCCCCCACGGGCCACCAATATTGGAATTGGTGAAGAGGTGGAATATTGCGTTGGGGGACTAGCCCTCCCCTGTGAACATGGGACCCAACAGGTCCCACTTAGTCTAGTACATACTAGCTTTGGGGGGAGGGGGACCAGAATTTAAGCACAAACAAATAATCCATAATTGCAACTACATATCCAAAGTGCTGGAGTAACTCAGCACGTTAGGCAGCCGATCTGGAGAATATGGGCATGTGACTTTTTATATTAAAAGGTGGTGCTCCATGTGTTCAAAGGACAAATGTGCACCTCAGGTACAGCTGGGGTTGCCAACTTTCTCACTCCCGAATAAGGGACAAAAGGTCAAAATAAGGGACAAATTCCCAATGGCAATTCGTTGACCGACTCGGTCGTGGCTGGGTGATTGACGAGTTGTCCCGGGTGCTGGACTGCACACAAAGCCCAGCCGGCGGGGCCAGCTGAGGAGTTTTGGCCCGGCACCCCGTCCAACTCATGAACCGATGATCGGCCATGAGCAGGAGGGGTGGTGGTGTCGGCGGTCAGCGAATGTCCGAAGGTCGGACAGCTGGCCGGGCTGCCGACCGACGGGGCCACGGGCGAGGCGCTGCTGCTGCTGCTGCACTCCATGGGGTGCACTACGTCAGGACGAGCGAGGCAGGGCCGGACGCGGCGCTCCGACCCGACAGTCCCCTCGACCCGAGTAGTAGCAGCCAAATACGGGACAAGGGCGGTCCCGTACGGGACAAACCAATGTAGCCCAATATACGGGATGTCCTGGCTAATACGGGACAGTTGGCAACCTAGGTGCAGCATTTTAATCTATAACATCCTAAGAAGATGGCAGTACTTTTGCCCTTCAGCCCCTTGGTCAGTCATACAGCACAGAAACAGGCCCTTCAGCCCAACTCGTCCAGGCTGACCAGGATGACCCATCTAAGCTAATCCCATTGTCTTTGCCCGATCTGTAGCCCTCTAAACCGTACATTATAAAAAGGTGAATAGGCGAGTGATGGAAATAGATTTAATGGTGGCCTTCAGGAGGGAACTGAATACTTGGGAACAAATGCAAATATGAAGAAAGAACAAAGAAACAGGGGGGGCTAGGTTGCTCAAAATATAGGTAATCATCTTTTGTGCCACCCTATTCTACATTCTGAAGTGAATTTCCTGCAGATATAAATATCTGATATATACAAATGACAAATATATGAGGAGCAGCATCTCATATTTCGCTTGGGCAGCTTACAGCCCAGCTTATCTCACTTCAGGTAGCCCTGGCCTTCCCTCTCTCTCTATCCCTCTTCCAACCAAGTCGCACCAGCTTCTCATTTTCACCCTACAAACAGCCCGTTTCCTTTATCATCGTTACTTCTTTGCATATCTTTCATTCATTGTTCTTTATCTCTCTACATCACCGTCTAGATCTCTCGTTTCCCTTATCCCTAACCAGTCTGAAGAAGGGTCTCGACCCGAAACGTCACCCATTCCTTCTCTCCAGAGATGATGCCTGTCCCGCTGAGTTACTCCAGCTTTTTGTGTCGATCTAAATATAGCAACTGTTCCTGGATGGATGAATGAGTCATCTTTTCCCCCGATAGGAACTACAACAACCAGGTCTGGCCAAGTTGGTTAGCTCAAGTTAGACAGTGGCATTCTCATCCAAGTCAGATTGAGGCCGAGCTTGGAATCCCACTGCATGTTTTATGCAAGGCAGCTGATCCTCACCAAATGCTGCATTGGTGCAAGCCATCTACAGGGATAAGATGTTAAGCAGAATACATCTACCTGTTGTGAAACACAGAGCAATAGAGCACTCAGTTAACCCACTGAGTCACTCCAACACTTTATGTTTCACTCAAGATTCTAGCATCTGCAGTTCCATGCGCCTTCAGATCTATCTGAAGGTGGAATCTCATGTAGATAGGGTGGTAAAGAAAGCTTTTGGTGTGCTGGCCATTATAAATCAGAGCATTGAGTATAGAAGTTGGGATGTAATGTTAAAATTGTACAAGGCATTGGTGAGGCCAATTCTGGAGTATGGTGTTCAATTTTGGCCGCCAAATTATGGGAAAGATGTCAACAAAATAGAGAGAGTTACTAGAATGTTGCCTGGGTTTCAGCACCTAAGTTACAGAGAAAGGTTGAACAAGATAGGTCTTTATTCTTTTGAGCACAGAAGGTTAAGGGGGGACTTGATAGAGGTCTTTAAAATATATGAGAGGGATAGACGTGGATAGACGAGTTGACGTGGATAAGCTTTTTCCATTGAGAGTAGGGAAGATTCAAACAAGAGGACATGATTTGAGAATTAAGGGACAAAGGTTTAGGGGTAACATGAGGGGGAACCTTTTTACTCAGAGAGTGGTAGCTGTGTGGAATGAGCTTCCAGTGGAAGTGGTGGAGGCCGGTTCGATTTTATAATTTAAAAATAAATTGGATAGGTATATGGACGGGCAAGGAATGGAGGGTTATGGTCTGAGTGCAGGTAGATGGGACTAGAGGAGAATAAGTGTTCGGCACGGACTAGAAGGGCCGAGGTGGCCTGTTTCCGTGCTGTAAATTGTTATATGGTTACCTATTGTACTGACATGTAGCACTGGATAAAAGATCTCATCAGTACCGGTGAAGGGGATGGGTGTTTTCCTGCATCTCAACCAAAACCACCAGATGCAAATTAACCAATCATAACTCCAATTAGTGGTTAACGCATTACCTTGCTGTGTGTGGTAGCTCTTCCTACCTTAATGACAGTAATTGAACCAGAAAAACAAATCCACTGGTAGACAGACATCTTCAATTCATCTTCAAATGACAGCTTTTCCCTTTCCTTTGCACCTCCTCGCGTCAACAATGATTAAAGTGTTCTTCTTTATAGTTGGACCATGAAAACAGGACAAAACTGCTCCTGCGTGCCTCGCATTGTCCCACACAAGCAGAACTACATCTGATACTGGAATGACACGCTGCGGGTAGCAACTAATTGGAAGGCCATTGACAGACCATGTTAAATAAATTCTCCACTTTGAGAATAAACCAGACAAGCTCACTTTCTTAAAATTAAAAAGTATCCAAATGGAGTTTTAAAAAAAACCATGCATCTTAAGCATATGACTCAACTCATTTGTTTTTATGCTCCACATCTCCCCTGGATTTGTTTTAAAGCATGCAGTCTAATTACATGTATAATTAATTTAAATGTTTTATTACAGAAACAGGTATGCCTTAAGCACAAGCTTCAGTGCACCCGCTCCTGCTTCCTTCCTTACCTCCTCCCGTTACATCCAAATTCTCAGCTTGATTCTCCTGTTCCAAGACAGCTCATCTGGGGATTCATTTTCTTTTCTACATTTTGGTACAGTCTGGGTACCAACCATCTAGTGCCGGGGTTCCCAACCTTTTTCGTCCCGTTTACCCCTGGCAACTTTAATAGCACATGGCAATAGACAATAGGTGCAGGAGTAGGCCATTCGGCCCTGCGAGCCAGCACTGCCATTCAATGTGATCATGGCTGTTCATCCCCAATCAGTATCCCGTTCCTGCCTTCTCCCCATATCTCCTGACACCGCTATTTTAAGCCCTATCTAGCTCTCACTTGAAAGCATCCAGAGAACCTGCCTACACCGCCTTCTGAGGTAGATAATTCCACAGACTCACCACTCTCTGTGAGAAAAAGTTTCCTCGTCTCCGTTCTAAATGGCCTACTCCTTATTCTTAATCTGTGGCCCCTAGTTCTGGACTCCCCCAACATCGGGAACATGTTTCTTGCCTCTAGTGTGTCCAAGCCCTTAACAATCTTATATGTTTCAATGAGATTCCCTGTCATCCTTCTAAACTCCAGAGTGTACAAGCCCAGCTGCTCCATTCTCTCAGCATTGACAGTCCCGCCATCCCGGGAATTAACCTTGTAAACCTACGCTGCATTCCCTCAATAGCAAGAATGTCCTTCCTCAAATTAGGGGACCAAAACTGCACACAATACTCCAGGTGTGGTCTCACTAGGGCTCTGTACAACTGCAGAAGAACCTCTTTGCTCCTATATTCGATTCCTCTTCTTATAAAGGCCAACATGCCATTCGCTTTCTTCACTGTCTGCTGTACTTGCATGCTTACTTTCATAGGCTGATGAACAAGGACCCTCAGATCCCGTTGTACTTTCCCTTTTCCCAACTTGACGCCATTTAGATAGTATTCCCAACTTGACGCCATTTGGATAGTAATAACGTACAATGTTATTTCACTTATTTATGAACTAATGATGAACAGGTACCGGTATACCAGAACCAAACAGTCAGTCAATGAGAAAAAATGCACAAATCCAGAATCAACAAATGTATCCCCTGGGTAAGTGAAATCTACCCCAGGTTGAGAACCCTTGATCTAGTCTAGTCATTCCTTTACTGGCTTTTCCTTGCACTAAACGTTATTCCTTTTCATGTAACCATACACTGTGAATGGCTCGATTGTAATCATGCATTGTCTTTCTGCTGACTGGATAGCATGCAACAAAAGCTTTGCGCTGTACCTCGGTACACGTGGCAATAAACTAAACTAAACCAAACCTCAGGTGAGATTCCAAGCCCTGCAAATTGCCTGCTAAAACTTGCTATGAAAGCAATCTAATTGGTTTGACATCGAATAACAGGAGTAAGAATGAGGAAATCATCGACAGAGAACACAGTTAAACCTTTAAGCACAAAGCCAAAACATCTCAACCTGAAACAAAATGAAGAACTACTGATCCAAAAGTGGTCATTAGCAAATTGGCGTTAATAATTTGGCAGACAAGGATGAAACTAACTTTATAAAAAGTCAATAAAACTGCACAAAAACTAATTCTCCGATTTAAAAGTACATGAATTCTAATGCAAAGGGACTAGTCGCAGTCTGAAACTCAGGAACATTCTGCAGCAGATTCCAGCATCTGCAGTCTCTTGTGCACCCAAAACACTGGAGCTGTGTTTCAAACCAAAGAAAGGCACTGTTCAATGTCAAGAAGCCCGAGCTATGCTGCCTAGCTTGTAAACACGGACAAAAACCTATTCATTCTGACGTTGAGCTGCACAGGCTCGGCTTCTGTCGCTGCTTGGAAACAAAGCTGCACATCTAAAAATGGTCCAGTTACACGCTGCTTTAGAGAAAGTGGAACCAACACAACAAGGCAGACAATGAGATCACCCCCAATTATAGGAAGTCTGGGAGGAAGGAGGAGAAAATAAAAACACGTTCAGTTTGCTCCTTTTCTCACTTGTACCTCACTTCATGAACTTAAACTGATGAGAGGTGGACACAAGTATAGGCTACCTGACTCACTGAGTTCACATCAGAAACCAAGGAAGCAATTCCATTCATTTTCACGTTTAGACACAAAATGCTGGAGTAACTCAGCTGGTGAGGCAGCATCTCTGGAGAGAAGGAAGGGGCAACGTTTCGGGTCGAGACCCTTCTTCAGACTCGACCCAAAAGGTCACCCATTCCTTCTCTCCAGAGATGGTGCCTCACCCGCTGAGTTACTCCAGCATTTTTGTGTCTACCTTTAATTTAAACCTGCATCTGCAGTTCTTTCTTACATATTTTCACATTTACCTGTACTCTGGAAACGTTAACCTTCATTGTGGAGGGGATGAAGCTTAACAACAGGGAGGTTTTATTATAGCTATTATAGCTTTACCTCCCCCCTCGACTCCATTCAAGGACCCAAGCAGTCGTTCCAGGTGCGACAGAGGTTCACCTGCACCTCCTCCAACCTCATCTATTGCATCCGCTGCTCTAGATGTCATCTGATCTATATCGGTGAGACCAAGCATTGGCTTGGCGATCGTTTCGCCGAACACCTCCGCTCGGTCCACACTAACCAACCTGATCTCCCTGTGGCTCAGCACTTCAACTCCCCCTCCCATTCCGTATCCGACCTCTCTGTCCTGGGCCTCCTCCACGGCCAGAGTGAGCAACACCAGAAATTGGAGGAACAGCACCTCATATTCCGCTTGGGGAGTCTACATCCTGGTGTCATGAACATTGAATTCTCACAATTCAGTTAACCCTTGCTGTCTCCTCCCCTTCCCACCACTCCCTCAGCCCTTGGGCTCCTCCTCCTCCTCCTTTTTCCTTTCTTCTCCCCGCCTCCCCCCACCCCCTATCAGTCTGAAGAAGGATTTCAGCACGAAACGTTGCCCATCTCCTTCGCTCCATAGATGCTGCTGCATCCGCTGAGTTTCTCCAGCATTTTTGTGTACCTTTTATTATAGCTATACAGGTTGTTGGCCATGGCCACAGCTGGAATATTAGGCAGTTTTGGTTCCCTTACCTAAAAAAGGCAAGGTCTCAAGTGATAAGAGCAGAAGCCAGTGTTACCATCGAAGAAGCACTGTAGACAAATCTCCAGGGCCTGATCAGATATATCCAAGGACACTGTGGGAAACTAGAGCGGAAATTGCAGGAGCCCTGGTTGAAATTTACGAGTCGTCATTAAATATAGGAGCGGTGTCAGAAGACTGGAGGGGGGAAAATGTTGAGCCTCTTTTCAAGAAGGGCTGCAGGGAAAGTATTGGAAACTATAGACTGGTGATCTTAACATCTGTAGTTGGAAAGTTACTCGAGAGTATTCTGAGGGATAAGTTATACAGGCATTTGGATGGGCAAGGGCTGAGTAGGGAGTCAGCATGGTTTTGTACGTGGGAGGTCGTGTCTCACAAATCTGATTGATTTGTTTGAAGACGTGACCAAAAAGGTCGATGAGGGCAGAGCTGTAGATGTTGTGTACATGGACTTCAGTAAGGCATTCGACAAGGTTCTGCATGGTAGGCTGCTCTGGAAGGTTAGATCGTATGGGATCCAAGGAGAGATACCTGAATGGATTACAAATTAGCTTCATGGAAGGAAACAGAGGGTGATGGTGGAAGGTTGCTTCTCAGACTGGTGACCTGTGACCAGTAGTATGCCTCAGGGTTCGGTGCTGGCCCAGCGTGGGGGAATCGAGGACCAGAGGACATAGGTTCAAGGTGAAGCGGAAAAGATTTAATAGAAAGCTGAGGGGTAACTTTTTCCCACAAAGGGTGGTGGGTGTATGGAACATCCCAACATTTAAGAAACAGTTAGACAGGTACATGGATAGGACAAGTTGGGAGGGAGATGGGGCAAACACAGGCAGGTGGGACGAGTATAGCTGGGACATGTTGGCGGGTGTGGGCAAGTTGGGCCAAAGGGCCAGTTTCCACACTGTATCACTCTATGACTCTAATTACGTAATTTGGGCATTCAAGTCTACTCCACCATTCAACCATGGCTGATCTATCGCTCCCTTCTGCCTCCTCCCCATAACCCCTGGATATGTTAATGGATATACTAGCACTAGAGGCAGTCCAAAGGAGATTTGCCAGGCTAATTCCAGGAATTAGTTTTGTCCAATCAAGATAGTTTGTGTCTCCATTCCTTAGAGTTTAGAAGCTTATTCAAACATTCAACATTTTGGCAGGTTAGATTTAAGATATTTTGACTCATGAGAAGATATATTAAGATATTTTGACTCATAAACAAGGAGACACCGTTATTATAGGAGCTGGTTGTTTAAAACCAAGGGGCACAGAAACATCACTCAGAAGGCAGTGAATCTCTGGAATTACCTGCCCTTGAGGGTGTTTGAGGTCAGATCTTGACATAGTTAAAGTGAAGAAAGATTTTTGAAACAATCGGGGAATTGAGGGCAATGGAGAAGTAACAGGAAAGGCCAGCACAGATCAGCCACGATCATATTAAAGGGGGGGACGTGCTCGAGGGACCCAACGACCTCCTCCTCCTGTGTACCTGTGCAAACACAGGCCCTTCCCCTTCACCCTCCCTTTGATTCTTTATGCCTTTGATCTGCACAAAGAGTAATTTTACCGCAGACACTTAACCTGTCAGCATCCCTTTGAGACAGAAAGAAACACGAGCTCCCACAGTTAATGCAATCAATAGGAGGAGACAACTGCCGAGGTCAGGATGAAACCCTACGCCCTGTGGCAACAAAACTACCTGCTGAACTGCAGGTTGCCAGATTGCTAGTGTCTGTCTACAGCAAAGCTGAATGTTACTCTGCATGCATACAGTTTAGCAATGATCTTGTCCAATGGCGGAGGAGGGAGAGGAACCCAAGGACATGATCCTTTTCCTTGTGTAGGAAGGAACTGCAGGTGCTGGTTTAAATGCTGCAGTAGCTCAGCGGGGCAGGCAGCATCCCTGGAGAGAAGGAATGGGTCGTTTCAGGTCGAGACCCTTCTTCAGACTGACAGTCTGGGGAGAGGGAGAGGAGAGAGATATGGAAGGGTAAGGTGCAAAAACGACAGATCAAAGTAGACGTTGATCAAGGAAACGGTTCATTGTTGGCTGAGGGGGAAAGTGACAACGAGACACCTTCCCTTATTCCCAGTGAACATTCCCTTATGTACACTGTCGTAAATAAAATGCTTTTTATAGTCTGCACCTTCCCAAAGTCATCAAATCATTCCTCAAGAATTCTGTTCTGGCATAGATTCAATCACATTTGCTAGTGAAGAGATTTGTTTAATTTCAGGCTGAATTATTGTAAGCATATGGTAAGATATCTGTATGAAGATGGTGTAGAGATCGTAAATCTGACTTGTGATCTACCACTTTTGCATACAAACAATTTGCAACATTGATTTAAAAAAAAAAAATACTTGTGTTAATTTATTCGGTTGTACTTCATATTCCATAACCACTTCACACTTTCCATTTTGTAATGGATTCTGAAGGAACAGCCTGAGCATCTAAAATGAATGCAATGTAGAATTGTAGTTGAATTGGTTTATGTAACTATAAACATTTGATGAGACTAATTAAGGATCCAGCCTTTAAACTTAATAACTCTATTTGGCAAATTCAGTGAATAAAGTGAACGTTGGTGTTAACTCTTAAAGCATGGGTACAAAAATGCATTTAGCAAGTGCAGAGGTAAGGCTTACAGAAAATATTCACAATCTAACACTGCTGGCAAGTGGGAGCCATGTTACATTTACTGAACATTCAACATTTTGAGCTCTGCATTGAACTGTATTCAGTGAGCTAAAAGGAGAGAACCAAGGAGAGAACCAAGCAAGTGATTCAGACCGGACGAGCAGGATTCTTTGTTTTCACACAGTGGGGAGTGGTTGTACAGTTCAATTTATTTATATTATTGTCTACTCGTTCCGAACCTACGTAGTAGATGTATGGCAGCAGCGACTACCAATTCATTTGCCTTCCTTTTGCATAGATGCTAAAACCGACCTTGATATCAACTCCTAACCGCGTGGCTGGTGGGATGTGCTAAAGGCCCATTCTTGGGAAAGCGAGCCCAAAATGCCACACACGTGACCAGGTGTCATCACAGCGGTCCATTAAAACATTCTCGTCACAGATTCATCTTATTGATTGCTATTTTCCTACCGACAGAATTACAATGCAAGTCTGCTAAAGATAGGAGCATACCAGCTTTTTAAAATTCACAGAGTTTGTAAAATGTTGCCCTGCGATGTCACACACGTGACCAGCCGTGCGTGACCTCTGACCCGAAACAAACATTGTCAGCATGATATAGGAAAAAAATTCACTTGATAAACTGGAGGGAAAAAAAATCATATATACAGCACAAAACAATGTACCTGTAATGCTTTCAGAATTAGAAGAGATGTTATCCACAATTTTTCATCTTTTTGGTCACACACGTGACTAAGAATGGTTGGGGGGGAGGGGGGGGGAAAGAAGGGAGTTGCTCTCAAGACCAAGAACAACTTCTTTGAACATGGTAAGCATTAACTAAAACGTTTCGACTGCCCACAATTTGGTTTCTTGCGCCCGACAGTTGCTCTCAGGCCTTCACCAGAATTTTCAAATTCGGTTCCGATGATATCATTTGATTGATCATACGAGTATTTTGGAGAGTTCGAATTGCATTTGCAAAAGAGCATCTTAAAACAAGGTTGTGGGGTCAAGGGATAAAGGGCTGGCTGTTAAATCCAAACCAGTTTATGGATACAAAGGCTGACATTATTTTCAATCATTCGTTTCAAATGGCTGACGCTCAATTGTGCGCTGAAAAGACCTACCCAGCTCCTTAGTTGCACCATTGTTGCCATATTCAAACAGACAAAGGACAAATCAGACAGAACACCCAGCATTGATCTGTGCGCTTGATATGGATGCAGCTCAATTGTCCCCACTTCAGCCAACCTTGCAGAGCCCTTCACACAAATTCCTGGCGACACGTGTCTCAATAAGGGGAGCTGTCCCACAGACAAGCTGATCAACAACCCGACACAGTTATAGACAAAACATGGATGGGGGCAGGTGCAGGCAAACAGGACCAGCTTGATCAATATGGACAAGTCGGGTCAAAGGGCCCATTTCCGTAACATACGACTATTGAGTTTTGGAAGATGATAACCAGATTTGACAAAGACAAATAAATGCCAGCTTTTCCACCTCTTATAATCCGTGTTTGAGCTACAGTTCTGGTTAGATCTTTGTGCCTTAATAGTATGTACATTGGTCGCACAAAATGCACTTCCCAATCTTCCCCCAGACAAACGGTGGCGCAGTGGTAGAGTTGCTGCCTTATAGCAAATACAGCACCGGAGACCCGGGTTCGATCCCGACTATGGGAACTGTCTGTATAGAGTTTGTACTTTCTCCCCGTGACCTGCGTGGGTTTTCTCCGAGATCTTCGGTTTCCTCCCACGCTCCAAAGACGTACAGGGTATGTAGGTTCATTGCCTTGGTAAATATAAAAATTGTCCCCCATGTGTGTAGGATAGTGCGGGGATCGCTGGTCGGCGCGGACCCGGTGGGCCGAAGGGCCTGTTTCCACACTGTATCTCGAAACTAAACTAAACTGGCCCTCACATCTCCACAGCTTCTTTCGCTCAGATTGAAGTGCAATTTTAAATCCGAATGAAAAAGATTTAACTGTGTTGGCACTTTATAATATTTTGAATATTTGAAAAAAGTTCTTGTCAATCAATTTCTGAAGATTTAATGGTAATGGCAATAGATACTTGACAACAACACATTAATTGTCTTAATCACTTGTGCAGTTTGTTGGATGCCTATATTCAATACTCCAAAAGCAATGTCGGCATACAGTCATAGAATCATACTGCACGGACACAGGCTCTTTGACCCAATTCGTGTCCCATCGCTGACCAAGGTGTTCCATCTAAACTATTTCCATTTGCCCGCATTTGGCCCATATCACTCTTAAACCTTTCCAATCCATGTACCTGTCCAAATGTATTTTGTTAAGTATATTTTTTACTGAATGGTGAATTATCTGAATGGTGGCCGATTATCTGAATGGTGGCCGATTATTATCTGAATGGTGGCCGATTAGGAAAAGGGGAGATGCAACAAGACCTGGGTGTCATGGTACACCAGTCATTGAAAGTAGGCATGCAGGTGCAGCAGGCAGTGAAGAAAGCAAATGGTATGTTAGCATTCATAGCAAAAGGATTTGAGTATAAGAGCAGGAATGTTCCACTGCAGTTGTACAGGGTCTAAAGGTATCAGGGGGTATGGAGAGAAGGCAGGTACAGGATACCGAGTTGGATGATCAGCCATGATCATATTGAATGGCGGCTCGAAGGGCCGAATGGCCTACTCCTGCACCTATTTTCTATGTTTCTATGTCTTGGTGAGACCACACCTGGAGTATTGCGTACAGTTTTGGTTTCCTAATCTGAGGAAGGACATTCCTGCCATAGAGGGAGTACAGAGAAGGTTCACCAGACTGATTCCTGGGATGGCAGGACTTTCATATGAAGAAGAAAGACTGGATAGACTCAGCTTGTACTCGCTAGAATTTAGAAGATTGAGGGGGATCTTATAGAAACTTACAAAATTCTTAAGGGGTTGGACAGGCTAGATGCAGGAAGATTATTCCCGACGTTGGGGAAGTCCAGAACAAGGGGTCACAGTTTAAGGATAAGAGGGAAGTCTTTTAGGACCGAGATGAGACAAACATTTTTTTACACAGAGTGGTGAATCTGTGGAATTCTCTGCCACAGAAGGTAGTTGAGGCCAGTTCATTGGCTATATGTATGAGGGAGTTAGATGTG
The DNA here is from genome assembly GCF_028641065.1 of Leucoraja erinaceus. NCBI lineage: Eukaryota > Metazoa > Chordata > Chondrichthyes > Rajiformes > Rajidae > Leucoraja > Leucoraja erinaceus. Next base: position 66,828,873 of record NC_073385.1, read on the forward strand.
GCCCTTGTGGCTAAAGGGGTCAGGGGGTATGGAGAGAAGGCAGGTACAGGATACTGAGTTGGATGATCAGCCATGATCATAATGAATGGCGGTGCTGGCTCGAAGGGCCGAATGGCCTACTCCTGCACCTATTTTCTACGTTTCTACGTTTACCTGCATCAACTTCCTCCACTGGCAGCTCATTCCATACGCCCACCACCCTCAGAAAAAAGTTGCCCCTCAGGTTCCTATTAAATCTTTCCCCTCTCACCTTAAACCTACGATCTCCATTTCTCAATTCCCCTACCCAGGGTAAAATATTTTATGCATTGAAAATACTATACTATCAGGTCCTTACCTCCAGATTTAGGGACAGTTTCTTCCTTGCTGTGATCAGAAAGCTGGCCCATCCCAACACCAACTAGAGAGCAGTCATGAACCGCCACCTAACTCATCGGACTATCCTTAATCGGGTTTTACTGACATTTATCATGCACTAAACTCGAGTCCCTTTATCATGTATCTAATCTGTACACTGTGGGCAGCTGGATTGTTATCATGGACAGTTGTTCCGCTGACATGATAGCATGCAATAAAACGGTACACGCATCAATAAAAAACCAAACTCGATCCAAACCACAATCATCACACTACCTTGACAACAGAACACTACTGACTACCTCTTGCACAACCATGGACTTGTTTTATTTTAAATTGTGGTATGCATTAATGTCTTGTTTTTTTTAAATGAAGTATTTTCACCATCTTGCAGAATTGTGTGTTGTTCGAGTCTATGTGCTTGTGATGCTGCTGTAAACAAAGTTTATTACACCTGTGCATCACTGCACTTGTGCATGTGACAATAAACGCAACTTATAAAAACCCAACATTTATTTTTAACCCAGGCTGCAATGACTAAGTGCATTAGTATAATTATTTTCTCAGGCGTCTGAGATGTTTCAGCATGCCCATGAGGATTCGCTTGATTAACTAGGGTGGGGGAAGTTCTCAGACTAGTTCGACTGTCTTCCTGAGTAAATGTTACTGATTGTATGTCTTACCCTCAGCTAACGATGAACCACTCTACATTTTCCTTGTACATAGTCTGCCTTGATCTGCCGTTTTCACACCTTACCCTTCCATATCTCCCTCTCCCCTTACTTTCAATCTGAAGAAGGGTCTCGACCCGAAACGTCACCCATTCCTGCTCTCCAGAGGTGCTGCCTGTCCCGCTGAGTTACTCCAGCACTGTGTCCATCTTCGGCGTAAACCAGCACCTGCAGTTCCTTCCTACACATTCCATTACTGCAATGTTATTTTTTTACAACTTTTGGCTCGAACTACAATCTATGCACCGTTCTGCTGCTTGACTTTGTTGTTGTATCTCTCATTACCATGCACAGAGTTTACCCAGAGGTGAGCTTCACACGGACATGGATTCTCATTGCATCCTGGTGAATCATTCCGTGGACTCGTTTGCTAATTGTGGTTTGCACTAATGTCTTGTCCTCTTTTGCATTCTTTTTCATTTCACTGCCACGCAAAACCTGTCTCATTCACATATGTTTCTCCATATGTGTAGGAAAGAACTGCCGATGCTGGTTTAAATCGAAGGTAGACACAAAATGTAACTCAGCGGGACAGGCAGTATCCATATTGTCTGCAAGATTCTCATTATACCCATACATCACTGTGCTTCTGATTATAAATTCAACTTGTATATGACAATAAACTAATCTGAAGTGGGTACAATAGAAGAAAATTACAAATGTCAATAAATATAAAAAATAAATTTCCCTTTGCCACTACATGCTGACAACATGAATGCTTTTATTTTACATCCCGACTGTTGAGGTTTCTTGAACTATTAAATCAATGGAAGCTCTCTTTACTAAGCATTCTTGAAACGCAGATTCAGACAAGCTATTTATGACTTCACAGTACAGAGCCGACCTCATTTTCATCATAATAAAGCTGAACAGGCCTGCATGAAATATTTATCCCTTGAAACCCGTTAATGTGGAATATTCATTGAGATAAAGTAAATCAAACTCAAAATGTTAACAGTCCAATTTTCTTGAAGACAATGCAGTAACAATAAGCAGCTGTATCTTTCTCAGAGTAATTCTCCACTCAACCAGCAATGTAAATCGCTAAAGAACTACAGACGTTAATATTTAACGACTTGCTGCCTTTTGTTGAACTAAGCAAACCTTCCCTTTCATATAGATGACTGATGTCATATATTGTTACATAAATCACAGTGAGGTCAGCATTTTAACATGCTGCTTAAAACTAAAGACAGAAAACTCCTGGTTTTGTTTATTCTAGTTATTATTTTTAAAAATCAGTTTTTTTGATTCATTTGCAAAGACACGAGTTCAGATTGAGCGAAGTGGCCAACATCGCCCGTTGCAATTCTACGATCTCTTATGTTCACCATCTACATGAACCATTTGTGTTTAAGTCAACATGAGAAATTTTAAAGTATTGAAATAGGCATTAGCTGATTCTTCAGAAGACCAAAACAAAGGTACACAATGTTCAGGATAAATTGAGCATTATAGGGTGGCTGGAGGTGAAAGCAGCAAACAACTTCACCTTGGATTTGTCTTACTATTTACCTAGTATCCAGTTACAGATGTGCAAGATGGAACGGCAGATGCTGGTTTAAACCGAAGATAGGCACAAAAAGCTGGAGTAACTCAGCGGGTCAGACAGCATCTCTGTAGAAAAGGAATAGGTGACGTTTCGGGTCAAGACCGTTCTTCAGGGTCTCGACCCGAAACGTCACCTATTCCTTTTCTCCAGAGATGCTGTCTGACCCGCTGAGTTACTCCAGCTTTTAGTATCTATCCAGTTACAGATGTTGTTAGCAGGTCCATGTATACAATCAACGTCATCAATTGTGGTGGAATGGGGGAGAAAGCTGGGAAGGAAAAAGGACAGGACAAAGCCTGGAAAGTTATAGGAGTTACATCTGCCCAGCAAACAAACCTTCACCTGTATCCACCTACACACCCCCATCCACCTACAACTCAACAGGCTTTGTCCTCCCCCTGATCGACACAAAAACCTGGAGTTACTCAGCAGGTCAGCAGACATCTCTGGGAAAAAGGAATATGTGATATTGTGTTGGGATTTATCTTCCCTTGTCCTCCCTCTTCTCCTTTCCAACTTTCATCACCTCTTCCCCCACTAGTCAGTCTGAAGAAGGGTCCTGACAAGCAAAGTCACCCCTCAATGTTCTCCAGAAATGTGCTTGACCCACTGAGTTACTCGACATTGTGTGTCCTTTTCTCCCCACGCAAGAGTACAGAAAGGATAAACCATGATGTTTGAATCATATTCATGTTTGTCAAATTTATAATTACCTGGTTCCAACTTGATAATTTTAACTGCAGCCAACTCTCCAGTCTGCAAATTTCTTGCCTGAAAATGAAAACAAGAAGATGGCTTTAAAAAAAGGGAAAAATATCTGACTTCATAATTCTGAAACAACACTGTCACCAAGTCAGATGTGTGTCACGTATTCTGAAATCGCTTTGAGTTGTACAGTTTGTTTTAACTTTGAGTAGCCAACTTATAAAGAAACAAAAAGCGATGCAAATTTAATAGTAGTTAACAAAATGTGTATCTGACAAATTTGGTCGGGGGGAGGGGGGAGGAGGTGTGGAGGAAAGGGAGGGCATGAAAAAAAAATGCATTGATGTGTACATGTATTTACAAAAGATGAAATTCACTGCCAGAGTAAGGTGTTCAATGTTCCAGAATGTGGCAACCGCCTTCAGCATAGATGTACGTGCAACAGCACTGACATTAAGTTTAAGAGGGAACTGCAGATGCTGGAGAATCGAAGGTTACACAGAAAAGCTGGAGAAACTCAGCGGGTGCAGCAGCATCTATGGAAGGTTACACAGAAAAGCTGGAGAAACTCAGCGGGTGCAGCAGCATCTATGGAAGGTTACACAGAAAAACTGGAGAAACTCAGCGGGTGCAGCAGCATCTATGGAAGGTTACACAGAAAAGCTGGAGAAACTCAGCGGGTGCAGCAGCATCTATGGAGCGAAGGTTACACAGAAAAGCTGGAGAAACTCAGCGGGTGCAGCAGCATCTATGGAGCGAAGGAAATAGGCTCTATGGAAGGTTACACAGAAAAGCTGGAGAAACTCAGCGGGTGCAGCAGCATCTATGGAAGGTTACACAGAAAAGCTGGAGAAACTCAGCGGGTGCAGCAGCATCTATGGAAGGTTACACACTCCACACGTGTGGACTACACTAGCATGTTCCAGCACCTGCAGTATTTTCCCCACGGCATCAACATTGGAATCACTGTTGGTGTCTGAAACCAGGCAAAACATTAGTGGTATTCCAATGATCTATTGAGAGCACTTGTGGTCTTGACGGTGAAGCTCTCATGTCAAGATGAACAATTTTATAAGTGACCCGGCTGGTTATTTGTTCCTCAAAGCAACATTGCAACAAACAGATGATCTGGTTAATGTCACATTGCTCTGTGCTAATACCCAACCAAAGTCACAGACAACCAGACACATTGAAAGGACTCTCTGTCTGAGTCTGAGTCTGAGTGAAGTCGCAATTACCAAGGCAACCTTGAAATACTACAGTCCACCTTTTGTGTTTTGGCTTCCAGCTGATTTCAGAATCCAAAACTAACATCACTTCATAAATCCAACCACGAACACAATGCTCAGGAAAAATGTCACCTGCTTCAGTCCTTAGACAGGGGAAAAGCTTCAGATCATTTTGGCTTCAAGTAAGCAATTCTACATGAAGATCTATTAAACGGCTGCCAAACGTTTACAATAATCTACATTAAATTTTATTATATCACCTTGTTAACTTTCACTAATCTTCTAAATTTAAGGGAATACAAGCCAAATTTACTTAATCTGAAATGATAATGTTAAATGTATAAAAGAGCATCAAAATGAGTTGATGTTTTGAACGAATACCTTTCATAGGAAATAGTTCTCATGCATACATCTCTTAACCCCCAGAATCATCCTGGTGAATCTTAAAAACAAAATCCAGTAGATTTGTTGAAGATATAACTGGTACTAGACTAAGTGGGACCCATTGGGTCCCAGCATCACACGGGAGGGCTGGTCACCAACGCAATATTCCACCTCTCCATCAATTCCAATAGTGCTCACCAGCAGGGGGGTGGGGGGACGCTGTCTGTTGCGCTAGTATGGGTGTTGCGGGCCAAAGGTACTGGTTTCCAGATGGCTAGTATAGAAATTGTGGGCCATATGGATGCTTGGGCAGGCATCCAACTGTTGCAACGATTTTAAAAGTCAAGCCAAGGCAAACAATTGGGCTGCAGACACCCGACAACCAAAATTCATTTTGTGAACAAACATTTTAAAAAAGGCTGCAGTCGCTTTACAGCCGTCTCGAGCGGACTCACCGTGGAGTAGACGTGCGTTCAGTTTTATTCGCAGCTCTGTCTCTGCCAGACCCTCTCGCTTACTGGGTCTGGCAGAGACAGAGTGAGGCTCGACACTTCCTGGTTTTATAGTCCCTGCCCCTGCCACCAGCGGGGGTAGCAGAGAGAATGGGGAATTTTGTAAAAACATTAATATCTCTCTCATTTTTCATCGATGGAAAAAATCCTCCGCACTCATACGGCGGAGGTGGGCTCTGAGCGAGGTGGCCAAAAACGACGGCCGTAGGTGGCGGCGTTCTCTCGGAAATCGCAGCACAGTCGGCCAAAAGCGGTCAAGATCAGAGATTTAGTAATATAGATAGATTGGCAAGGCAGTAGCAGTAAACATTGTACATGTGGACCTTGAAGGCATGTGAACATGGATTGGGCATTTGTTGAGACACAGGAAACAGTGCACAAATAGAGACAAGAGTTATTATCGAGACAGATGGTTGGACAGAGGCCAGAGATGAAAAGACTAGAGGTGTGAGATAAGGATAGGAGAGTTGTGAAATGTGAAGGAAGGAAGTGCAGATGCTGGTTTACAAGATCGGGGGGGGGGGGGGGGGGGGGCAGAAGAAATGGAAGGGGCTGAACAAGTGGGGGATAGGATGGAATCAAGGTTTCTGGAGATGAGCCCTTTGGGGCAGGAACAGGCAGAAACCATGGGTTTACCAGCGCAGTCCTGTTTGTGGACTCGGGGAGGAGTCTGAAGTGGGCAGTGCAGGCTGGTGGACGAAATGATAATGTTGGGAGCAGTGAAGGGGCGATGACCAGAGGTGATGAGATCAGTAAACAACCCAAGAGATGATGGCCTGGTGTTCGTCTATGGGTCATGGACAAGGGTAATTGCTATTGTTAATCTTGGCCCCAGAACAAAGTAAATGTCATTGGACGTGGGGGAAATGCACAGAGGATTTGGCAGAATACCAAAAGAAAGAACAAATAGAAAGAAATGATTCCTACTGGAAAGCACACCTCAGTTCCTCAAAAGATTAAGGAAATTCAGCGTCTCCAATGACGCTTAACATAATCTAGGGAAGATTTCTATGGTGCATCTGTAAAGTCTTGGTGTCTTAAGGTTATTTTTGTACGGTGGTGAAATGGCATGTTTTTTGGCAAATTGTAATCCTCTTCTAAAGAAGACATTTTAAGTGCAATCTCTCATTATTCACCCTCTCGCTCATTGCAACAGAAGATCTTGCACGATGAACAATGGCATGTTTAGACAAGGGTGCTGTATTCTGGTTCCCTGTCTTAATCAATAAAACAGGCAGTCCTATATCAGGGACATACGTAATAAAATTCCCTCTCAAAAAAAAACCTGAAATATAACAGCACAAGTATAATTTGTTCTTGGCAAGTGTTAGTACAGCATTCATATCTTTGATATTCAAAACTAAAGATGAATAAAATGTGTTGGAGCAAGTTTCCTTTTCATTTCTACAGAATCTGCAGCTGTCACTCGTTCATTTTAATAATATCATAATCGTTTATTCCCTTCAGCCCTGACATATAATTCCATGATACAGTTTATTTTTGTGATGTTAAGCAGTACAGAGTTGTCATGACTCGTTATTTGCCCTGTGTAACAACTATATTTAAGGACTTGATTTACAAGAGGTTCTTGCACCATTGCCCAGCAGACCATGATTGATGGGGTTTGGGTGGTAGAGACAAAAACAGTGCAAGGAAAATGCAGAAAGCAAACCAATGCCATGCCGTCACCATATTGATTCCTATAAGTACCCAAAAAGGCAGGGGTTACTGGTCTTAATCACTACAGGCCTGTCACACTGACCTCTGTAGTCATGAAGACCCTTGTAAGGTTTGTGCTGGCCAAGCTGAAAAATATCACGAACCCCCTGCTGGACCCTCCGCAGTTTGCATATTGGGCCAATAAATCTATGGATGATGCAGTCAACTTAGGCCTGCACTTCATCCTCCAGCACCTAGACCACCAGGGGACCTATGCGAGAATTTTGTTTGTTGATTTTAGCTCTGCATTCAACACCATTGTGCCAGAGCTACTACACTCCAAACTTTCCGAGTTGACTGTCCCTGAACCCCTCTGTCGGTGGATCACCAGCTTCCTGACAGACAGGAAGCAGCACCTCCATCAAGTCCTCCGTCAAGCTTCTCGAATTTGCAGGCGACACAACCGATTGGACTGATCCAGGATGGGGAGGAATCTGCCTACAAACTGGAAGTGACACAGCTGGCGTCCTGGTGCCTTTGTAACAACCTGAAGCTCAATGCTCTTAAGACAGTGGAATTGGTTGTAGACTTTAGGAGAGCTCCCCCTCCCCACTCACCAATAACAACACCACAGTCACATCTGTGGAGCATTTTAAGTTCCTGGGAACCATCATCTCCAAGGACCTTAATTGGGGGGGGGGGGGGGGGGGGGGGGGGGGGGGGGGGGGCTACCATCGACTCCAGTCAAAAAGGCACAACAGAGGATGTACTTTCTACGGCAGCTGAGGAAGCACAATCTGCCACAGGCAATGATGGTCCAATTCTACACGACCAACGTAGAGTCTGTCCTCGCCTTCTCCATCATGGTCTGGCTTGGCTCAGCCACCAAGCACGACACCTGGAGGCTGCAGCGAATTGCCCGATCAGCTGAGAAGGTTATTGGCTGCAACCTTCCCTCCATTGATGAACTGTACACTACAAGGGCCAGGAAGTGAGCGGGTAAGATCATCTCTGACCCCTCTCACCCTGGCCACAAACTCATTGAATCACTTCCCTCTGGAAGGGACGACATCCACAGCCAGATATTATGACAGCTTTTTTTCTACGAGCAGTAGCTCTACTCACCAACCAAAAATCTGTAGCCTCCTTTTGCTCTGGTATTTTATTTAATTCACATGATTATTTAATTCACATGTTTAATCAATAATGTTTTATTATTAATGTTTTATGTGTCATTCCTAACTGTCACTGCATGTCATGTTGTCACTTGCGGGCAGAGCACCAAGGCAAATTCCTTGTATCTGAATGCTTGGCCAACTTATTCATTCACTCATAAGTTAACGGGTTTTGCACTTAGAAATCTGGATTATTTCCTCAATATAATTAATTCAAATCATTGGCCCACTGGGTTTTCAGCAATGTAAACAAATGCAGCTGAACACACAATTTTGACAAAGGGATAAGCAGCAACAGGAGGCACTGGTTCAGAAGCACATTTGTTTTATCTTGTTATGCATTTTACAAAGAAAAGAAAAATTCCTTTACCACAATCAATGGTCTAACAGATTTGTCTCCAACACATCTCAGCATGATTTCTGACAAACACTACAAAAATAGAACGCAAAAATCATAATATCTAACCACCTTGTTCCTTTTCCCCCATACTGCAGTACATTAAACTCAATGCAAAATGAAAAATAAGGGCTGTATAATAGAGGCGCAAGTTAAATAATTTCATTTTGTGACATTTTGCATTTCTAGACCAGCAAGATTCCCCAAAGAGTTTTGTAAAACTTGTTTTTAAATGTAATTTGGCTAAAATACAGAAGGTTTGAAGAAAGAGGACCCGTGACGGCTTTGAAGTAGAACATTACAATTTCAAAGCTGACAGTCTAAGTAGCTGAAGGCACACCAGCAATGACAGAGACGAGAAAAGATGATCAGAGATGGTGGAAAGGAAAAATCCATGTGTCTCAGGAGCAAGGAAGTGCAAAGTCATAGAATAATCTTTAAAATCAAAAATGGGACATTATTAAAGGGAGCAAATGGAACAAGAAGTTCAGGAGTAATTGATGAAAGGAATGGTGGGAATGAAAGCTACAAGGCAAGCGTTTGCAGCGAGATTGTCAAGAGTAGACGACAGACTGTTTCAGCAGTAGATGGGCTGAAATATACCAGGTGTTCGGGAATAAGAGGCCATCTAAACAAAGGAATAGTTTACTTCTCCCCTCTTCACACAAGAGCCTGATTATTGTCCAAACAATCAAATGCTTGAAGTGCTCGTTTTCCCTTTGAAGATGAAAGCCGTGAATGCCCAGCAGCTCTGATGCCTGCTGGCAGACAGAATTAGATCTCATGCCAGGTACAGTAATACAGTAATTAGTGCCCAGCTCACAAAGGTCAAGCAAAACCCAATCTGGCCAACTCGCACTGCTGTCAACCTTCAGTGGTCAAAGTGTACATCCTCACCAATGCAATGCCTAACTTGGGTTTCAGCGCAATCACTTGGCTAACCTCCTCATCCCTCCATTGATCCAAATACTCCACCAATCGCTTTAAACATTCATGCCTGCCACCAGCAGCAAGTAGTGGCATTGGTGCTCACTAAAAAGGCCAGCTGTGTGGGAGTACCTCCACCAAGGGTCCACTCACTACCGCCTTCTCAAGGCCAATGATGGAAGTGCAATAAACACCAGGCTGGTCGGAGGGATATGAGTAAATGACAAAAAACAGTGCAAAATGGCATTCCCCTTTAATATTACAGAACAGGGACGGCATGGTGGCACAGCAGTGGAGTTGCTGCCTTACAGCGCCCGAGACTCAGCTTCAATCCTTATTACAGGTGCTGTCTGTACAGAGTTTGTCTGTTTTCCCTGCAACATGTGTGGGGATTTCTCCGGTTGCCTCCCACACTCCAGAGATGTACGGGTTTGTTGGTTAATTGGCTTGGTATAATTGTAAATTGTTCCTAGTGTGTGTAGGATAGTGTTAGTGAGCGGGGATCGCTGGTCGGCGCGGACTCGGCGGGCCTGTTTCCGCTCTGTATCTCAAAAGATCTCGAGGTTCAGAACGATTGTTACTGCTTGGTGTGGTGAAGCATCATGAAAAGCAGGACAGTTGCCAGCTCGACCACACCCAACGATGAGGCTGGCCAACTATCCAGTCTCTCGAAGGGCAGGTGAACACTCATCCAGGGAGAAGTCAACACATATATCGGGCTTACAGCAAACCAGGGCAGAGAGTTGTGTGGGAGAGGTTTGGGGGATAATGGAAGACTTCAGGGTACGCACCAATCGTTTTTCAACAGGGTACTGTGTTTAAAAACAGGTGAGAAAATAACTCCTGCTCCAATTACAGTGGTAAATTGTTAATGCAACAGAAAAAGATCAAGATCACAGATCGGTTAACCAACCTTGTAAAATTAAAATATTTAAGAAGGAACTGCAGATGCTGGAAAATCGAAGGTAGACAAAAATGCTGGAGAAACTCAGCGGGTGCAGCAGCATCCATGGAGCGAAGGAAATAGGCAAAGTTTTGGGCCCGAAATGTTGCCCATTTCCTTTGCTCCATAGATGCTGCTGCACCCGCTGAGTTTCTCCAGCATTTTTGTCTACCTGTAAAATTAAAATACTATTATTGAGCCATTAAATAATTAAAAACTGTGGCGAATTTAAAATCTCATATTCTACATACATATTAAGTTAATTTTATCTACATTTTGAGTAGGGATCACTAAAACTAAAGTATTGAGAGTTCACTAAATAGTAACAATTACCGTTCACTAATAAAACTAGCAATGACAACTATTGGGTTACTTCTGCTAATTTGCTACCCAAATAAAGAATCAGTCCTCTGCATATTAGACTGGAAAAACACTGGACAGACATCTGTCCAAGGATAACACTTGCATGGCAAGTGATTTGAACAAAAAGGTATTATATTCTCCTGTAGAGTGATGCCAATTGTAGATGCATAAGGCACAAAAAAAAGCAGCAAAAACATTGTAAACTGTTCGACAGATAAAATCTGCCCTTCACCCTAGCCAACTACAATCTGCCTCTTCTTCCGGTGAGAAGATACAAACATGTCACCGCTCAAATCTGAAGTGACATTGGTCACAATGCCTCAAGTCAGGTTGCCTGCTCAAAGCCAAGGCAGAAAGCATTATTTTTCCGTGGCATTTATACAGTTGACAAAACCCTAACCTGGAGCCCAGGAACCGTGACCAACAGCTTCATCCCAGCAACCATCAGGCTCTTGAACACCACACAACAGTGACCTCAGCGACCATGATCTTCCATGGACGGTGTCTTCAATTGCACTGGGGACTTTACACCACTAAGGTTACCCAGTAACCTGCCTGCTAAACTGCCACAAGTAAGAATTTCATTGTTCTGTTGAGAACCAAACACTTGCCTTGACTATGTGCTGGGGCCTTCCTTGGTTTTGCTTTAAGAAGGAACTGCAGATGCTGGAAAATCAAAGGTAGACAAAAATGCTGGAGAAACTCAGCTGGTGCGGCAACATCTACAGAGCGAGGGAAATGGGCAAGGTTTCGGGTCGAAACCCTTCTTCAGTCTTCAGTTATCCACTTTGGTGGCAAAAACAGGAAAGTAGACTATTATCTGAATGGTGGCCGATTAGGAAAAGGGGAGATGCAACGAGACCTGGATGTCATGGAACATGGAACACCAGTCATTGAAAGTAAGCATGCAGGTGCAGCAGGCAGTGAAGAAAGCGAATGGTATGTTAGCATTCATAGCAAAAGGATTTGAGTATAGGAGCAGGGAGGTTCTACTGCAGTTGTACAGGGTCTTGGTGAGACCACACCTGGAGTATTGCGTACAGTTTTGGTATCCTAATCTGAGGAAGGACATTCTTGCCACAGAGGGAATACAGAGAAGGTTCACCAGACTGATTCCTGGGATGTCAGGACTTTCATATGAAGAAAGACTGGATAGACTCGGCTCGTACCGCTAGAATTTAGAAGATTGAGGGGGGAATCTTATAGAAACTTACAAAATTCTTAAGGGGTTGGACGGGCTAGATGCAGGAAGATTATTCCCGATGTTGGGGAAGTCCAGAACAAGGGGTCACAGTTTAAGGATAAAGAGGAAATCTTTTAGGACTGAGATGAGAAACACATTTTTTACACAGAGAGTGGTGAATCTCTGGAATTATCTGCCACAGAATGTAGTTGAGGCCAGTTCATTGGCTATATTTAATAGGGAGTTAGATGTGGCCCTTGTGGCTAAAGGGATCAGGGGGTATGGAGAGAAAGCAGATACAGGATACCGAGTTGGATGATCAGCCATGATCATATTGAATGGCGGTGCAGGCTCGAAGGGCCGAATGGCCTACTCCTGCATCTATTTTCTATGTTTCTATGTCCTTCGCTCCATAGATGCTGCCTCACCCGCTGAGTTTCTCCAGCATCTTTGTCTACCTTTGGTTTTGCTTTACCCATCCTACCATAACAATAGCAGCTGCAGCAATGGGTGCGCATCTCATTGTTGCACTGTCCTCAATCCTACATACTAAACCTGGGTGACATCAGTAGCAAACGCGTTCGGTCTGTGCATTCACTTGTGCAACTGGTTCTTGCTACCTGTTTGACCCCACCTGACAATCAGGCTCAGACAGACCACAACTTCCACCAGTTATTTACCGAGACCAAGCCATCATTTTGTAGACCAACCACGAAAATATCAAGTCTTGGCAAATAATTCTGTGACGTGACTGGGTAATTAAACCTGTATTGCATGAAACTAGAAACTAGTTATTCCACCTCTGTTGACGTTTAGTCAATTTAAGAAAAACATCCTTATTTAATCTTTCTAAAGGCTCCAACATACTTCACTATCAGTAAGTGCACTTGTAGTTCAGTCACTGCTGTAATATCGAAAACCCAGCAGCCAATTTACATCCCACAAATGACTGCATTTTTTGCCGTGGGCAGAGGAGATAAACACTGGCGAGACATCAGTGATAACGACAAAATGGTCACGTGAACTCTTACTTCAGCCTTCAGATACATCTAACGCTCTCTCAAAAAGACAGAACAAAATTCAATACCAATAGGAAAAGCTAAGCTGTGCCCCAGCACAGAAGTAACCATTTAGTATTAAAAAAAAATAATTCTGAACATCTGCCAAGTTTTTAACGATGTACAGGCCAGGCACAAGACAAAATTGTTGTCTTCAATAGACAGAGCATCTACTCCAATCATTCGCTAAAAGGACAAAACAATTCCAGAAGCAAATAGTGGTCGAATGCAATTTTCTTTGAAAATGTTCTCTGCCAAAACATCGGCGCTCTCCATCAAAATATTCTGCACCGAGCAGCGTAAAACCAGCAGCAGAACATCACACACAAAACATAGCACTAAATACCTGTCGTGGTTACAACCAGCAACAAGCTTGGGGAGAGAACAAGGGTGAGTGGGTGTGCGGGATCACCAAGATTACGCTGCATGTATCACGGTGATTATTTTTATTCCACATCCTCGTTCCTAGAGCTATCACTTGCCCTAATGCAAACACTTGTACACAACAACGTGCCTTTAGATGTATCATTAACTTTCTGACAATACTCATTGGCCTGGGATAAGAGCGAGCTCACTTTGTACAGGGCACACCAGCTGTCTGAAGGGTCTCAGCCCAAAATGTCACCTATTCCTTTCCTCCAGAGACGCTGTCTGACTCGCCAAGTTACTCTAGCTTTTTGTGTCTATCTTTGGTTTAAACCAACATCTGCAATTCCTTACAACACTAAAGAATTGTTGGCTTCTTTGAATAAATCCTTAAGAACTGGACATTCATGACAGTGCCAGCACACAGTACAATGGGACATGACACAGAGGTGATACAGTTTATGATGATATCTCCACTGCCCCAAGAAAGGCACCAAGGCAAATAACATCTCCCACCCCCCTCCCTCCTCGACATGGTCCAGAACAGACATTTTCCCCTTGCTCTCTCCCCCCCCCCCCCCCCCCACTCCCCCCATTATGAGGCAGACCCCGAGCCACACACACACACACCACCCACCCTGGACTCAAACCCACATCAACACTGAGTGATACACACACTCACACAATCTCCCCCAGCCTAGAATAACACACAGACCTATACTCTCACTGACACAGACCACCCCCTCCCAACGTTCACTGACCCAGAGTGACACACAACTTGACCCAGACCCTCAGTGACCTAGAGCCAGACTCAGGGTGACAACACACACAGACGTGGATCCAGTCTCTCTCACTCACACACACCTCGACTCTCACTGACCCAGAGTGACCCTCACAGACAATGACCCAGACTCTGAATAACTCTCAAACACACACACACACATTGAAGATAGACACAAAATGCTGGAGTAACTCAGCGGGTAGGCAGCATCAGTGGAGAGAAGGATTAAGTCTCGACCCGAAACGTCGTCCATTCCCTCAGAGATGCTGTCTGTCCCGCTGAGTTACTCAAGCATTTGTTTTGTGTGTGTGTGTGTGTGTCTTCGGTGTGAGCCATCATCTGCAGCTCCTTCCTCCACACACACACGCCATGACCCAGACCCTGGGCAACTCACACTCACTCACACACATACAATGACCCAGACCCTGAGCAACTCACACTCGCATACACTCACACACTCACAAACAAACACTCACACACTCACCAACAAACACTCACACACTCACCAACAAACACTCACACACTCACCAACAAACACTCACACACTCACCAACAAACACTCACCAAGGACACACTCACCAACACACACTCACACAACTCACCAACACATACAATGACCCAGACCCTGGGCAACTCACACACACCAGGACTGCCCGAGACCCACCTTGTAGACATCTCCATAGGTGCCGCTGCCCACCCTCTGGATCAGCTCGAAGTCCAGCTGCGGATTCTTCCTCAGGATGTCGCCGCTGATGGGGGCCCGGCCCTGCGGGTTCATGGCTGCCCGGGGTCGGGGTCGGCTCCCTGTCCACTAGCCCCGCTGCCCGTCCCTGTTGCTGTTGCTGCCTGTGTCTGTGTCTCTGTCTCTGTCTGTCCCCGGCCTGTCTGTGTCCCCACTGTCCCCGCTCCTCCTCCTCCCGTCGCCGCCGCCGCTCCACAAACTGCGCGCTGACTCCAAATATGGCGCCCGCGCCATTTCCTGCGCCGCCGCGCCTGCGCGTTCCTGCTGCTGCTGCTGCTGTTGCTAGCGCGTGTCCGCGGCGGCCACGTTCCCCCTGCACGCGCCCACTCACCCACTCACTCACTCACTCCTGCACCCACTCACTCCCCTGCACCCACTCACTCCCCCTGCACCCACTCACCCACTCACCCACTCCCTCCCCCCCTCACCCACTCCCTCACCCCTCACTCACTCACCCACTCACTCCCCCACTCACCCACCCACTCACTCCCCCTGCACCCACTCACTCCCCCTCCCTCACCCTCACTGCACCCACTCACTCTCCTGCACCCCTCACTCCCCTCACCCACTCACTCACCACTCACTCCCCCTGCACCCACCCCCCTGCTCACTCACTCCCCTGCACCCACTCACTCACCCACTCACTCACTCCTGCACACCACTCACTCCCCCACTGCACCCACTCACTCCCCCTGCACCCACTCACCCACCCACTCACCCCCCTGCACCCACTCCCACTCACCTCACCCCCCTGCACCCACTCACTCACTCCCCCCTGCACCCACTCACTCCCCTGCACCCACTCACTCCCCCACTCACTGCACCCACTCACTCACCCTCCCCTGCACCCACTCACTCACTGCACCCACTCACTCCACTCACTCACTTCACCCACTCACTCCTCACTCCCCCTGCACCCACTCCACTCCCCCTGCACCCACTCACTCCCCCTGCACCCACTCACTCACCCACCCACTCACTCCTGCACCCACTCACTCCCCCTGCACTCACTCACTCCCCCTGCACCCACTCACTCTCCCCTGCACCCACTCACTCCCCCTGCACCCACTCACTCACCCACTCACTGCACCCTCACTCCCCTGCACCCACTCCCTCCCCCTGCACCCACTCACTCCCCTGCACCCACTCACTCACTCCCCCTCACCCACTCCCCCCCCTGCACCCACTCACTCCCCCTGCACCCACTCACTCACTCACTGCACCCACTCACTCCCCCCTGCACCCACTCACTCCCCCCTGCACCCACTCACTCACTCCCCTCACCCACTCCCCCCCTGCACCCACTCACTCCCCCCCTGCACCCACTCACTCCCCCTGCACCCACTCACTCCCCTGCACCCACTCACTCCCCCTGCACCCACTCACTCACCCCTCACTGCACCCACTCACTCCCCCCCTGCACCCACTCACTCCCCCCTGCACACCCACTCACCCACTCCCCTGCACCCCTACCACCCCCTGCACCCACTCACTCACTCCCTGCACACTCCCCCTGCACCCACTCACTCCCCACTCACTCCCCCCTGCACCCACTCACTGCCCCTGCACCCACTCACTCCCCCACCCCTCCTGCCACCCACTCACCCCCTGCACCCCTCACTCCCCCCACCTGCACCCACTCACCCCCCTGCACCCACTCACTCCCCCTGCACCCACTCACTCCCCCTGCACCCACTCACCCACTCACCCCCTGCCCCACTCACTCCCCCTGCACCCACTCACTCACCCTGCCCCCTGCACCCACTCACTCCTGCACCCACTCACCCACTCACCCACTCCTCCCCCTGCACCCACCCACTCACCCACTCACCCCCCTGCACCCACTCACTCCCTCCCCTCCCCCTGCACCCACTCACCCCCTGCACCCACTCACTCCCCCTGCACCCACTCACCCACTCACTCCCCCCTGCACCCACACATTCCCCTGCACCCCCACTCACTCACCCCCTGCACCCACTCACTCCCCTGCACCCACTCACTCCCCCTGCACCCACTCACCCTCCCCCTGCACCCACTCACTCACCCTGCACCCACTCACTCCCCCCTGCACCCACTCACTCCCCCTGCACCACTGCACCCCTCACCCACTCCTCCCCTGCACCACACCCACTCACCCACTCCCCCCCCTGCACCCACTCACTCACCCACATCCCCCCCTGCACCCACTCACTCCCCCCTGCACCCCCTGCACCCACTCACTCCCCTGCACCCACTCACTCCCCCTGCACCCCCCCTGCACCCACTCACTCACTCCCCCTGCACCCACTCACTCCCCCCTGCACCCACCACTCCCCCTCACCCACTCACTCCCCCTGCACCCACTCACTCACTCACCCCCTGCACCCACTCACTCCCCTCACTGCACCCACTCACTCCCCCTGCACCCACTCCCCTCTGCCACCCCTGCACCCACTCACTCCCCTGCACCCACTCACCCACTCCCTCCCCTGCACCCACTCACTCACTCCCCCCACTCACTCCCCTCACCCACTCCCCTGCACCCACTCACTCCCCCTGCACCCACTCACTCCCCCTGCACCCACTCACTCCCCTGCACCCACTCACTCCCCTGCACCCACTGCCCGTGCACCCACTCACTCCCCCTGCACCCTGCACTCGCTCCTTCTGCTGTCCTGCACCTTTGTTTGATCACGGACCTTGCACAAGGATGCACACTCTGCCTTGACTCCGTTTGCAAGTTGTCCATTTTCTGCTTAAATGTATGAACAATGCATGACATTATATACACAATACATTAAATGTATGAACAATGCACTGATAATACATTGAATTATATAAATAAATATATTCAATTATGAGCAATACACTAAATGCATAAATTTGTGGACAATCCGTTAAATATTATAAGTATGTACTGTATATAATATATTCAGTATTAAATGTACAAGCAGTGCTTTGAATGTATGTACAATGCTTTAAATGTATGAATGGATGAACGATACATTAAATGTATGATCAATATACTAAACGTATGAATATTATATTTAATGCAAAAACAATGCATTGAATGTATAAATGCTGCCAGCACACACCTCTAGCTAGATTTCACATGTATCACTGGGCGGGTTTATACAGCCATGTGATTATTGCGTGTCCAGCGGTGATCCATATGTCACTTCCCTCTGTTGACAATTTAAACGACAGCGGTTGCAACGCGGACAATGATTCATTTATTTCAGTAAATGAGGATGCCAGATTTCCTGCCCCACTGCCCGAAACCTCCTTCTACAGTCACTCCCCGGCCTGCTCAACTACTCCACCAGTTTTTGTTCAATTCTTTCCGCCAGCGGACATGATTTGTTTGCCAACCCAACTAGACACAAATTGCTGGAGTAACTAACTCAGCGGGACAGGCAGCATCTCTGGAGAGAAGGAATGGGCGACGTTTCGGGTCGAGACCCTTCCTCAGACTTGTGTCTCGACCCAAAACGTCACATATTCCTTCTCTCCAGAGATGCTGCCTGTCCCCGCTGAGTTACTTCAGCATTTTGTGTCTATCTTCGGTTTAAACCAGCATCTGCAGTTCCTTCCTACACATTTTGTTTGCCAGTCAGCGCTATAATATTTGAAATACTATCTACCCCATCATTTACTGTTTAAAACCATATTTATTCCGGTTTTTACAAAATTAGTGCACTCTGCAAGAAATGCGGAATCAGTATAAATTGATCTAATGAAGAATTTAGCGATGATTTCCTTCGCTCCATAGATGCTGCTGCACCCGCTGAGTTTCTCCAGCACTTTTGTCTACCAAGAATTCAGCGATGATAGATATTGGTTTGTTGTGTGTTTTGTGAATGTTGCCACCCGGCGCCGTTAGCTGGAATTACAGATGGTGTCTGTAAACAAACAAGATGATGATGAAACTGCCCGTCTCATCTCGGTATTGCCAGAAAAGGCTTCCCATTTCAAAGTGTGCACGGGCAATTGACAATGTCCTATGTTTCTATGTTAAAATCTGCCAACGTTCCATAAAATACAATTTCATAGTTATACCCCTGTACAAGCTTTCACCGCGTAACGAGCTGCGATGGATATTTGCTTCCTGCCGTGTATATATTAAATGAGATTATGTACATTGTCAACACCATTCTTTACGGAGACAAATAATATTTTCCCTTGCAACATAACTGTGCAGTGAAAATGCAAAACTGGAGGCAGAATGACGGAGGAATTTTAAACGGTAGAAAGTGAATATTTAGCCGGTTACATAATTATAATTTAAAGATAGCAGCATCGCTTGCAGTGGTACAGAGTCGCCACAATTATTAGTACCTGTGGGTGTTAATGGCCACGTCATGTTCGGAGATGTTTACATGAAAGTTAGGGTGTTGTGAAATTTTTATTTTCCTTTGAGTATAACATCTCCATTGTATTTTTTTAATTCAGTTTTGGGGAACCTAAACAAAGAAAGGAGAACCAGTTTCACCCTAGATTTAACACAGCCTCAATCCCTGCTTATGCTCTGTTAGTTTTTTAAGTAAGTAAGTAAGTAAGTAAGTAAGTTTATTGGCCATGTACTCATATACAAGGAATTTGCCTTGGTGCTCTGCCCACAAGTAACAACATGACGTACAGTGATAGTTACGAATGACTCGGAAAACATTAAAGATTAATAATAATAAAACATTAATGATAAAACACCATTGATCAAGCATGTGAACCAACAAAATACCAGATCAAAGGGAGGCTGCAGATTTTTGACTGTTGAGTAGAGCAACTATTCGTGGATAAAAACTGTTTTTATGTCTGGCTGTGGCAGCTTTGACAATCCGGAGTCGCCTTCCAGAGGGAAGTGATTCAAAGAGTTTGTGGCCAGGGTGAGAGGGGTCAGAGATGATCTTGCCCGCTCACTTCCCGGCCCTTGTAGTGTACAGTTCATCAATGGAGGGAAGGTTGCAGCCAACAACCTTCTCTGCTGATCGGTTAATGGACGATTCGCTGCAGCCTCCAGGTGTCGTGCTTGGTGGCTGAGCCAAACCAGACCATGATGGAGAAGGTGAGGACAGACTCTATGATGGCCGTGTAGAATTGGACCATCATTGCCTGTGGAAGATTGAGCTTCCTCAGCTGCCGCAGGAAGTACATCCTCTGTTGTGCCTTTTTGACTGTGGAGTCGATGGTAGCCCCCCACTTAAGGTCCTTGGAGATGATGGTTCCCAGGAACTTAAAAGACTCCACAGATGTGACTGTGGTGTTGTTGATGGTGAGTGGGGTGAGGGGAGGGGGAGCTCTCCTAAAGTCTACAATCAATTCCACTGTTTAAATGATAGCAGAGTTGTTTCAATCCACTTGGAAACATTTGGGAATCATAGAACGTACAGCACAGAAACAGGCCCATTAGCCCACAAAATATGGAGGAAGGAACTGCAGATGCTGGTGTAAACCAAAGAGAGACACACAATGCTGGAGTAACTCCCAAGTTCCCGTTGTACCAGCTTCTCATTCTCACCTAGCAAGCAGCCAACAATGGCCTGTTTCCTCCATGATGGTTACTTTTTTGCATATCTTTCATCCATTTGTTCTATATCTCTCCACTTCACCATCTATATCTCTCGTTTCCCTTTCCCCTGACTAGCCTGAAGGAGAGTCTCGACCTGAAACGTCAACCATTCCTTCTCTCCAGAGATGTTGCCTGAGTTACTCCAGCATTACTCTGTCTACATTTGGCCCACAGAGTCTGTGCCGAACATGATGCCAAGTTAAAGTATTCCCCTTTGTTTGCACGTGACCCTAATCCCCCCTATTCCCAGCATATCTATGCGCCTATCTAAATGTCTCTTCAACGCCATCTTCATCGCTGCCTCAACCGCCACCAACAAACATTCCAGGCACCCACCACTCTGTATAAAAAAAATACCCCATACATCTAATTTAAACTTTGCCCCATACCTTAATGCAATGCCCTCTAATCTTTGACATGCCTACTACTGTCTACATTATAATAGTGTTTATGATAGTATTTTTATAATTTATAAACTGCCTTTTATAATTTTATATATTTTCTTCAGGTCTCCACTCAACCTTGGGCATTCCAGAGAAAACAATTTAGGTTTGTCCTTACAGTTAACGCCCTCCATTCCAGGCAGCATTGTGCTAAACCTCTTCTGCACCCTCTCCACATGCTTCCTGTAATGGTGCCACCAGAACCAAAGATCCTATAGCGGAGCAAGATAGACCACTCCTTCTAAATGCAATGGGCTGACGTCTAGTACGCAACGGAGCGGAACGTGGGCCTTTTTTTCATCCATTTCAGTAACCCGACCCGACCCGCAGTGTAATCAACGTTGCGGGGGAACAGTTTGTGTTAATAAATTATAATTCTGAAAATGAGGAGAAGACTTTTCCCAAATAACTTTTATTTTTACCGAGGATGTTTCCGGAACCGGCTTCCGTCTCCGCACTAGTATCTTTGCTCCGCTACGGGATCTTTGGTGCGGAGACGGAAGCAGGTTACGGAAATGGGGCCGAAAATTACCCATGAATCTGCCCATGACCGTACTACGTCTATTTCGTCGAGTGATCTATCTTGCTCGCTATAAGATCTTTGACCAGAACTGTACACAATACTCCAAATGGTTCTTGTACTCAATGCCCCGACCAATGAAGGCAAGCAGACTGCATGCCTCCTTTATCACTCTGTCTACTTGTGTTACCACTGTCAGGGAGTTGTGGACCTGGACCCCAAGATCCCTCTCTTGATCCCTCAGAAAGGAAACAATATTTTGTCAAACACAAATGGTGGGAAATTACAGTATTTTTCTTGTTTTCTGTGCCTTTGTTGGTGATATTTTGTGTGTGTATCGAGTAGAGCGAGTGACAGCTGCCAAGATCTGTGGCCTGTCTGTGCAGATTGCTTTTGCCCAATTCCTCTATGTTATGCATAGAACACAAAGTTCTGGAGTGACTCAGTGGGTCAGGCAGCATAGCTGGAGAACATGGATAGGTGACGTTTCACAGAGTGCTGGAGTAACTCAGTGGGTCAGGCAGCATCTCTGGAAAGCATGGATATGGGACGTTTCACAGAGTGCTGGACTGACTCAGTGGGTCAGGCAGCATCTCTGGAGGTCCTGAATTGGGAACATTTCAGGTCGGAACCTTTCCTCAGAATGGGTTCTTCACCGAAGACAGACACAAAATGCTGGAGTAACTCAGCGGGACAGGCAGCATCTCTGGAGAGAAGGAATGGGTGACGTTTCGGCTCAAGGCTCTACTTCAGGCTGACCCAAAACATCGCCCATTTCTTCTTTTTCTGAGATGCTGTTGGTAATATTTTGTGTGTGTGTCGAGTAGAGCGAGTGACAGCTGCCAAGATCTGTGGCCTGTCTGTGCAGATTGCCTTTGCCCAATTCCTCTATGTTATACATAGAACACAAAGTTCTGGAGTAACTCAGTGGGTCAGGCAGCATCAATGGAGAACATGGATAGGTGACGTTTCACAGAGTGCTGGAGTAACTCAGTGGGTCAGGCAGCATCTCTTGAGAACATGGATAGGTGACGTTTCACAGAGTGCTGGAGTAACTCAGTGGGTCAGGCAGCATCTCTGGAGAACATGGATAGGTGACGTTTCGCAGAGTGCTGGTGTAATGCGGGTCAGGCAGCAGCGGTGTGGAGAACATGGATAGGTGTCGTTTCACAGAGTGGGCCTGACTCAGTGGGTCAGGCAGCCCACTCTGGAGAACATTGACCAGGTGACACAAGGCAGAGTGCTGGAGTAACTCAGTTCCATCCTGATCTCTGAGAACATGGATGTGGGACGCTTCACAGAGTGCTGGAGTAACTCAGTGGGTCAGGCAGCATCAATGGAGAACATGGATAGGTGACGTTTCAAGTCGGAACCTTTCCTCAGAATGGGTTCTTCACCGAAGACAGACACAAAATGCTGGAGTAACTCAGCGGTTCAGGCAGCATCTCTGGAGAGAAGGAAAGGGTGACGTTTCGTCTCAAGGCTCTTCTACAGACTGACCCAAAACCTCGCCAATTTCTTCTCCCCCGAGATGCTGCCTGTCCTGCTGAGTTACTCCAGCATTTTGTACTATTTTCCCCATTACCGGCGCCTGCAGTTTTTCCCTGATCTTCGGTTTTCTCTGATGACAGCGTGACGTACAGGGAGCCGTGGGTTAGCAGGGTCTTCCGTTGTAAATGAGGTTAATGTGGGGGGTCGCTGAGGAGGACGTGGACTTGGAGTGCCGGTAGGGACTCTCCAATTTAGTGGTCAGATGGGATGTTATAGGAACTTAGCCAACAAAGCGAGAGGACAGGCTAGATGCAGGACCACATGTGGGCCTGATGCCACATCGAAGTCCAGGACCATACAGACCACAGCTTAAGGGTAAGCTGGGGACACCCGGGTTTAAAACCGACCTCAGGCGCTGCTGTTTTCACACCCTGTGAGTGGTGAATCTCTGGAGCTCTCTGTTTCCTCCCACATCCCAAAGAGGAGGCAGGTTCATTCGGCTATATGGCCCTCTGAGGGATTTAGATGTGGTGCTTCTGGCTAAGGATGATCAAGGGGTATCTCGTACGAGAAGTCAGGTACGGGCGCAGCGGTTGAGATGATCAGCCATGATCGCTGGGATTACGATCCCGACTGGGCGGTGTCAGGCTCGAAGGGCCGAATGGCCTACCCGTCCTGCACCTAATTTCTACGAGATCCTCGGTTTCCTATCTCACTCCAATGACTAAAGGTTTGTAGGTTTTTGGCGACAGTGTAAATGGAATGTGGGGGGTCGCTGGTCTGCAAACAAGCGGGCCAGAGGACCTGGACCATCTTAGATCTAAAGATCTTAGTGGGTTTGCGACGGGTGTGGATTTAGAAACGTCCAAGGGGCTTGTTTGCATGCTGTGTGACTCTCATACTAAGAAGGAGCAAGATCCTCACGGACGTTATGTTCATGTGTGTCAACCAACACGCTCCCACCACACCAAACTGGTTGACACAGCCCTCAACGACACCTTCCGGATTATCACGGGATGCATAAAGACAACGCCAATCCCGTGCCTCTACGCCCTAGCTGGTATTGCCCCCCCCCCATATCAGATGACCCATCGTCGCCCAAGACGAGCGGAGAGCACAGGAGATCGATACCAGGCACCCCCTGCACGGACACAAAGCACCTCCACCCCGACTGAAATCTAGAGCCAGTTTCTTGCAGACAGTCCCACCTCTCCAGACAACCAAAGAAACAGCAAGGACCAACATCTGGAAAGATGAATGGAACCAGCTCAACACACGAGCCCACGACTGGATGGAGAGAGGAATCACTCCGACTGAATGCCTCGCCAGCGGGCACGACCTCCCATGGCCAACCTGGAAGACCCTCAACAGATTACGAGTGGAGCAGGGGAGGTGCAAAGCACTTATGAAAGCATGGAACTACCAGGCAGAAGACACATGCAGCTGTGGAGCAGTACAGACAATGTCCCACCTACTGGAGTGTGACGATGCCCCCCAGTGCAGCCCCCAGGACCTGGCTGAACCGACCCGACCTGACCAGCTGTGACCTGCGCCAGATACTGGCAGAACGACATCTGAGATTGCAACGGACTCGAAGTGAAGAACCAACACGTAAAACACACTGACAGCCCCAGGTAGGCAAAGGAGATGGATGTGAATGAATTGTGGGCAATCTCGTCTGTCCATTCCCTCCACAGATGCTGCCTGATTCCCTGGGTTCCTCCAGCACTTTGTGTTGTTGTCTGTAAAACCAGTATCTGCAGTTCCCAGCGTCTGCAGTAAATGAGTAATCAGTGATGTAGTAATACATAACAGCACAAGTCCATAGTGCAACCAAGGACACAGTCCGTAGCAGATCATAGTTGCTGAGATCATTCGTGCTATTGAGGGAGTGCAGCGTAGGTTTACAAGGTTAATTCCCGGGATGGCGAGACTGTCACATGCTGAGAGAATGGAGCAGCTGGGCTTGTACACTCTGGAGTTTAGAAGGATGAGAGGATATCTCATTGAAACATATAAGATCATTAAGGTCTTGGACACGCTAGAGGCTGGAAACATGTTCCCGATGTTGGGGGAGTCCAGAACCAGGGGCCACAGTTTAAGAATAAGGAGTAAGCCATTTAGAACGGAGACGAGGAAACACTATTTTCTCACAGAGAGTTGTGAGTCTGTGGAATTCTCTGCCTTAAAGGGCGGTGGAGGCAGGTTCTCTGGATGCTTTCAAGAGAGAGCTAGTTAGGGCTCTTAAAGATAGCGGAGTCAGGAGATATGTGGAGAAGGCAGAAACGGGGTACTGATTGGGGATGATCAGCCATGATCACATTGAATGGCGGTGCTGGCTCGAAGGGCCGAATGGCCTACTCCTGCACCTATGGTCTATTGTCTATCGTGGGTGTTGTACACTGTTTAGGAGCCTGAAGAGGGCTTTCGGCATGAAACGTTGCCTATACCCTTCGCTCCATAGATGCTGCTGCACCCGCTGAGTTTCTCCAGCAATTTTGTCTACGTCCTGTTTAGGGGCCTGATGGTTGCTGGGAAGAAGCTGCTCTTGAACCTGGAGGTCACGGTTTTCAGGCTCCAGCGAGGTGGGATCATGGCCAGGGTGGTGTGGGTCGTTGATGCCGGCTGCCTTTTTGAGGCAGCGCCTCCTTGAGATCCCCTCGATGGTGGTGAGATCAGAAGCCGTGACGGACCAAGCAGTGTCCTCCACTCTATGCTGTCTGCATTGTTCCTGGGTTTTGAGGGCTGCAGGCATGGGGAGGTGATGTCGTCACAGCATGAGTTGGCTGCGTTGAGAAGCTCTGCTTGTGTGTGTGTGGGTGGATGTGCCTGGCACAGTGTAGAGGGAGCAGAGAGTGGGTGGATCCCACCACAGGATGTGGGCCAAGCAGCAGATGGCCACGCCAAGTTAGTAATGTCAATATTTCTTTTGGCATCACACAAGACACACCAAGTAGAAACTGGAGCTTAAGCCCGTCTAATGTCCCCAAGCTGTGTCCATTTTCCCACTGACTCCCCAATGTCCACTCATCGCCCATCCACTGATCTTCAAGTGTGCAGGAAGGAACTGCAGATGCTGGATTAAACCGAGAGAGACACAAAATGCTGGAGTAACTCAGCGGGACATAGAAACATAGAAACATAGAAATTAGGTGCAGGAGTAGGCCATTCGGCCCTTCGAGCCTGCACCGCCATTCAATATGATCATGGTTGATCATCCAACTCAGTATCCTGTACCTGCCTTCTCTCCATACCCCCTGATCACTTTAGCCACAAGGGCCACATCTAACACCCTCTTAAATACAGCCAATGAAATGGCCTCAACTACCTTCTGTGGCAGAGAATTCCACAGATTCACCACTCTCTGTGTAAAAAATGATTTTCTCATCTCTGTCCTAAAGGATTTCCCCCTTATCCTTAAACTGTGACCCCTTGTTCTGGACTTCCCCAACATCGGGAATAATCTTCCTGCATCTAGCCTGTCCAAACCCTTAAGAATTTTGTAAGTTTCTATAAGATCCCCCCTCAATCTGCTAAATTCTAGTGAGTACAAGCCGAGTCTATCCAGTCTTTCTTCATATGAAAGTCCTGACATCCCAGGAATCAGTCTGGTGAACCTTCTCTGTACTCCCACTATGGCAAGAATGTCCTTCCTCAGATTAGGGACAGGCAGCATTTCTGTTGAGAAGGAATGGGTGACGTTTCGGGTCGAGTCCCTTCTTCAGACTGATTCAAAGACTGACTGGTGGCAGCCTGGAATGTGTCCTGGTACCGACCACCACAAGCCACGTGGGTGGGGAGCCCCAAACGTGAATTGCAATCGGTTTCTTCTCATCAAAAACACCACGGGTGCGAGCAATCCAAACTATAAATGTTGCCAGTTCTCAACAGGCCAGGCAGCATCTGTGCGGGGGGATGGGGGAAAGATTGAGCCCAACTTGAGGCAGTAATCCTACTTCACTCAAAGAAGATCACAACATGCTGGAGTAATGGATGATCAGCCATGATCACAATGAATGGCGTTGCTGGCTTGAAGGGCTGAATGGCCTCCTCCTGCACCTATTGTCTATTGCCTATTGTCTATAACTCAGCGGGTCAGGTAGCACCTCTGGAAACATTGAAAATAGGTGCAGGAGGAGGCCATTCAGCCCTTCGAGCCAGCACCGCCATTCATTGTGATCATGGCTGATCGTCCCCAATCAATAACCCGTGCCTGCCTTCTCCCCACATCCCTTGACTCCACTAGCCCCTAGAGCTCTATCTAACTCTCTCTTAAATCCATCCAGTGAATTGGCCTCCACTGCCCTCTGTGGCAGGGAATTCCACCAATTCACAACTCTCTGGGTGAAAACGTTTTTTCTCACTTCAGTCTTAAATGACCTCCCCTTTATTCTAAGACTGTGGCCCCTGGTTCTGGACTCGCCCAACATTGGGAACATTTTTCCTGCATCCAGCTTGTCCAGTCCTTTTATAATTTTATTGTAAAATAAAACAAATAAAAGGAGAACAAGGATAGGTGACGTTTCGGGTTGCGAACCTTCCTCACACTGCAATCTATTTCCGTTTCCAATATTGATGATTTCCAGGTCTATTATCCTGAGATTGTGCCTCCACAGTTCTCGATTTTCCCGCTGGAGACTATTTGCCTGTCAATACCTTTAGACGCTCCTCCCAAACAGTTCACTCCCCATCTTTGCGAACTCAGGTATGTACAGGCCAATCTCACTCGATCCATAATATCAGGATACACTTTACTGAATCTATTCTCTGATGCTGTCAGATTATCACAGAGTTTAGAATCATGGTGATTTACAACACAAAGCAGGCTCAACACCCCATGCTGACCTAGATGCCCCCATCTACAGTAATTTAGTTCCATTCACCCACGTTTGACCCATATCCCTCTACGTATCTAAGTCATTCGTATCCATGTAACTGTCCAAGTGTCTTTTAAATGTTTAGGAAGGAACTGCAGATGCCGGTTTAAACTGAAGATAGACACAAAATGGTGGAGTCCAGAACAAGTCCAGAACAAGGCAGCCCTCAGTGGGATAGGTAGCATCTCAAGAGTCAAGAGTCAATTTAATTGTCATTTGGACCCCTAGAGGTCCAAACGAAATGCCGTTTCTGCAGCCATACATTACACACAAATAGACCCAGACACAACATAATTACATTTTACATAAACATCCATCACATAGCTGTGATGGAAGGCCAAAAAAACTTATCTCTCCACTGCACTCTCTCCCCCCCGATGTCAGAGTCAAAGTCAAAGCCCCCGGCTGGCGATGGCGATTGTCCCGCGGCCATTAAAGCCACGCCGGGTGGTGCGAGGTCGCACACCGGGTCTTGGTGTTGGAGCCTCCGGTGTGCGCTCGTAAAGTCCCGCGGCCGTTCCAGCCGCGCGGGGCAATGGTGTTAGGCCCCGCTCCAGGAGCTCTTCGACCCCGCAACTCGGGCGGGAGAATTCGCCGTTGCAGGAGCCCCGAAAAGCGGTCTCTCTCTAGGGATCCGCGGGCTCCCGGCGCCGCTGTCCGCAGACCCGCAGCAGCAGCCTCCGACTCAGCAGCAGCCTCCGACTCAGCAGAAGCAGCAGCAGCAGCGGCAGCAGCAGCAGCAGCAGCAGCAGCAGCAGCAGCGCTCCTCCACCCGCTCCAACCGCTCCGGACTCGGCCAGCCCCGCGACGGCGACGGTGAGTAGCACCTGAGTCCCCGGCTTCCCCCTGTTGGAGGCCGCTCCTCGTTGCGGCCTCAACGACAACGGAAACCCGACGAGAGAAGGTCGGGTCTCCAGTGCAGGGAGAGATTTAAAAAGTTTCCCCCCCCCTCCCACCCCACACACACACCCCAACAAAAAAAATAACAAAAACTACATTAAAACACAGACAGAAAATAATAAAAACGCGGACAGACTGCAGAGGCCGCTGCTGGCCAGAGCCGCGCCGCCTACCGGAACGGAATGGTTGGGAAGTCCGGGAAGGGCCTCAACCCAAAACATCACCCATTCCATCTCTCCAGAGATGCTGCCTGTCCCGATGATTTGCTCCAGCATTGTGTGTCTATCTTCTTAAGTCAAGTCAAGTCACTTTTATTTCTATAGCACATTTAAAAATCAACTCTCGTTGGCCAAAGTGCTTTGCATTGGTGGAGATACTAACATTATACAACATTGGTTCATAGGTTAAGTACATACATAACTACATACATATAACCCTCCCTCAGAGGACGTCAAGAAAGGCCTGAGAGTAAAGATGAGTTTTAAGTCTCAACTTAAAGGAGTCGATGGAGGGGGCAGTTCTGATGGGAAGGGGGTGATGCTGCTGTTCCACAGTCTAGGAGCTGCAACCGCAAAGGTGCGGTCGCCCCTGAGCTTAAGCCTAGACCGCGGGATGTTCAGTAACCTTGCGGGATGTTCTGTCATTTAAATCATCACTTCCGGCTCTCTGCCCTCCACAGCCTCCAACCTTATCGTTCCCCAGCCCCGCATAGCCCCGTTTTATCTTCTCCCCAAACTGCACAAACGGAACTGTTTCTGCTTGTTGCTAGCCCACTGAATTTGTTTCCACGTGCCTCAACTCCATCCTATCCCCCCTGGTCCAATCCCTCCCCTACCCACGTCCAAGACACCTCACGTGTCCTTTGTCTCTTCAATTACTTCCGTTTTCTAGGCCCCCACTACCTGATCTTTACTGTGGATGTTCAGTCACTCTACACCTCCATCCCTCACCAGGAAGGTCTTAAAGGTTCTTCCTCAAGCTCCGAACCAGCCAATTTCCCTCTAGCAACACTCTCCTCCGCCTAGCAGAGCTGGTCCTTACCCTCAACAACTCCTTTGAATCTCCCCACTTCCCCCAAATCCAAGTCGTAGCTATGGGCACTCGCAAGGCCCTGCCTCTTTGTAGGGTACGTCGAAAAATCCCTGTTCCAGGCATACACTGGTCCTATCCCCGAACTCTACCTCCGCTACATTGACAACTGCATTGGTGCCACCTCCTGCACCCATGCAGAACTGACTGACTTCATCATCATCACTACTAATTTCCATCCTGCACTCAAATTCACCCGGACCATCTCCGACATCTCCCTGCCGTTTCTAGATCTCACCGTCTTCATCCCAGGAGACGGGCTATTGACCGACATCTACTGCAAACCTACTGACTCCCATAGCTATCTAGACTACACTTCTTCCCAGCCTGCTTCCTGTAAAGACTCTATCCCCTGCTCCCAATTCCTCCATCTACGCCGCATCTGCGCCCAGGATGAAGTTTTCTCTACCAGTATATCCGAGATGTCCTCATTCTTTGGGGAACGGGAGTTCCCCTCTTCCATCATAGATGAGGCCCTCACTAGGGTCTCCTCGATATCCTGCAGCTCCACTCTTGCTCCCTATCCCCCCAGTGGTAACAGGGACAGAGTCCCCCTTGTCCTCACCTTCCACCCCATCAGCTATCGCATACAGCACATAATCCTCCAACATTTTCGCTACCTCCAACGGGATCCCACCACTAGCCACGTCTTCCCATCTCCACCCTTTTCCGCAGAGACCATTCCCTCCGCAACTCCAAGGTCAACTCGTCCCTTTCCACCCAAACCACCCCCTACCCAGGTACTTTCCCCAGCAACCGCAGAAGATGCAACACCTGTCACTATACCTCCTCCCTCGGCTCCTTTAGTCTTTTCAGGCGAGGCAGAGCTTCACATGCACCTCCTCTAACCTCATCTACTGTATCCGCTTGTTCCAGGCGTGGACTCATGTATATCAGCGAGACCAAGCGTAGGCTCGGCGATCGTTTTGCTGAACATCTCCGCTCAGTCCGCCTGAACCTGCCTGATCTCCCGGTTGCTGGACACTTTAATAACTCCCCCTCCTAATTCCACACTGACTTTTCTGTCCTGGGCCTCCTCCATTGTCAGAGAGAGGCCCAGCGCAAATTGGAAGAACAGCACCTCATATTTCGCTTGGGCAGCTTACACCCCAGCGGTATGAACATGGACTTATCTAACTTCAAGTATCCCTTGCTTTCCCTCTCTCTCCATCCCTCCCCCTTCCCAGTTCTCCGACCAGTCTTACTTTCCCCGTCTACATTTCATCTCCGTTAGCTTTGTTGTTACCTTCTCCCAGCTAACAATGATCTAGTCTAAATTTTACTTGGATCTCCATTCTCTTTGCCCTGTTTTCACACTTCACTTATCTCTCTATCTCCCTCCCCCCTGACATCAATCTGAAGAAGGGTCTCTACCCAAAACGTTACCCATTTCTTCTCTCCAGAGATGCTGCCTGTCCCTCCGAGTTACTCCAGCATTTTGTGTCAATCTTCGGGTTAAACCAGCATCTGCAGTTCCTTCCGACACATTCTGTCTTTTAAATGTTGTTGTGGTGCCTGCCTCAGCTACCTCCTCCGGCAGCTCATTCCATATACCCACCTCGGATAAAGAGTCCAAAAGTCTACAAAATATATATATTTATATCTATTACTTGATTATAGTATAATAACTGGGAAAAAATTAATATTAAAATTTTGGAAAAGTCCACCAACCCCCACAATTAAAGTGGATTATGGAGATGTCGGAGACCTTACATCAGGAAAGAACTAGACTTGTGTTAACTGACAAACAAGAATTATTTGCTGGAATATGGTCTCCATTTATTGACTTTCTGAAAGGGTAAATTGATCCGGCACAGAAGCCTGACTGGAACCCAGGATTAGATGAATAGTTACGTATTATAATCTACGGACCTATCTCCAAAATTGTATTATTGGTAATTTATTCTTTTTTTTTTAATCGTTTATTTTTTTCCTATCTATTAAAAAAAAAAAAACAAATAGAAGCAATTAATAAATGAGGATCCCAACTATATTGATAGCTGGGATCCCAACTATTAACAATATGTAATTGATATGTATATGTTTCTAATAAAAATATTAAAAAATGTATATATATTTTGTGTGGTCTTACCAAAATTCTAACAGCAGTGAGAATTGCCTATTCCAGCACTGGATACGGTTGCAATAAAGGCCAACAAAACGAACAAAGTAACTCCCAAGAATCGCAACATCATTCCATTCGATACATTGTAGTCATTGAGAATTAATTACGGTTACACAAAAAAGCTGGAGAAACTCAGCGGGTGCAGCAGCATCTATGGAGCGAAGGAAATAGGCGACGTTTCGGGCCGAAACCCTTCTTCACACTGATCGGGGGCGGGGGTGGGCGGGGACAAGAAAGGGAAAAGGAGGAGGAGCCCGAAGGTTGGGGGATGGGAGGAGACAGCAGGGGGGCTGAGGAAGGGGAGGAGACAGCAAGGACTAACAAAATTGGGAGAATTCGATGTTCATGCCCCCAGGATGCAGACTCTCCAAACGGAATGTGAGGTGCTGTTCCTCCAATTTCCAGTGCTGCTCGCTGTGGCCATGGAGGAGACCCAGGACAGAGAGGTCGGAGACGGAGTGGGAGGGGGAGAATTAATTACGTTTAGTTTAGTTTAGAGCCGGGCCTTCGGCCCATCGAGTCTGCGATGGCTGGCGATCCCCGCACACTTACACTACCCTGCACACGAGGGACAATTTACATTTATATAAAGCTACTTAACCTACAAACCTGTACGCCTTTGGAATGTGGGAGGAAATCAGAGATCCCGGAGAAACTCCACGCAGGTCACGGGGAGAACATACAAACTCTGCACAGGCACTGGTTGTCAGTATCGAACCTGGGTCTCTGGCGCTCACTGTAAAGCAGCAACTCTACCGCTGCACCACCATGCCGCACATTCAATCATTTAGACAACCTGCCCATGCTACTCGTGTCAGATCTGGCTACATGGAGCTGAACAGCACGGAAACAGGACTTGCCGCCTATCCTGTCCATGTCAACCAGGTTGGCAATACTGGGCGAGTCCCACTTGCCTGCATCTGGTCCATATCCCTCTTCAACCTTCCTATCCACATCTCTGTGCAAATGTATTTTAATTGTATCCAATTCTATAGCATCCTCTGGCACTCGTTCCAGACACGGACTATCCTCTGATTGAAAACAAAGAAAGAAGTCTCAGTGTATCCAATATCTCCCTGTAACTCAAGCCCATAGGCCATGGTTTAGTTTAGAAATACAGCGCGGAAACAGGCCCTTCGGCCCACCGGGTCCGTGCCGACCAGCGATCCCCGCACATTAATACCACCCTACACACACTAGGGACAATGTTTACATTTACCAAGCCAGTACACATACAAACCATTGGAGTGTGGGAGGAAGCCGAAGATCTCGGAGAAAGCACACGCAGGTCACGGGGAGAACGTACAAATTCCATACAGACAGCACCCGTAGTCGGGATCGAATCCGGGTCTCCGGCACTGCATTCGCTGTAAGGCAGCAACTCTACCGCTGCGCCACCATGGCAGCCCTAGGTAACATCCTGGAGAATCTCTTCCGCACTCTTTCCAACTTAATGCCATCCTTCCCGTTGCTGGGCACCAGTTTCCCTCTCTCCACAGATGCTGTGATCTGTAGAAGCTGGAAATTTCCCCCTTGCTTCACATTTCAGTAAATTCCATGTCTGGTGCCTTACACTCCCAGCATGTTTTTTTAAAGTTTTCCGTGAACTGCCTTCACTCATGTATGCTCAAATTGACCCCAGAAACATTCCATCAGCTGGCCCTCAATGGACATTTTTCTCCCCACATCTCTGGCGTAGAACACACAAAAGGACACAAAGTGCTGGAGTAACTCAGCGGGTCCGGCAGCATCTCTGAAGAACATGAATAGGCGACGTTTCAGGTCGGGAGCCTTCTTCAGACATTTGACTCAGTCCGCCTGGCTGGACCTACCCGATCTCCCGGTTGCTAAACACTTTAAACTCCCTCTCCCATTCCCACACTGACCTTTCTGTCCTGGGCCTCCACCACTGTCAGAGTAACCAGTCAGAGTAAACACCCAGCGCAAATTGGAGGATGGGCACCTCATGTTTTGCATGGTGGTATGAATATTAATTTCTTTAACTTCAAGTAACCCTTGCACCCGTCTCTTCTACCCCTCCCCCACCCAAATCATACCAGCTTCAAAGAAGTCTTGTTGAGTCTCATTGTCTGTCTCATATTTTCACCTGACAAACAGCTAACAATGTTTTGTTCATCATCGTTACTTTTTTTGCACATCTTTTATTCATTTGTTCTATATCTCTCTACATCATCGTCTATATCTCTCGAATCTCAGCTTGAAGAAGAGTCTCGACCCGAAACGTCACCTATTCCTTTTCTCCAGAGATGCTGCCTGTCCCGCTGAGTTACTCCAGTATTTTGTGTCTATCTTCTGACTTTCCCACTTCTATTGGAGAGATATTTGATTTGAGATGATTGTGCATCATTTCACCTGCTCAGGAGAATTTATCCTGTGCCTTTTATCACACGATACAGCAATCCAACACTGTAACACAAGGCACCAACCTGACCCGACCATCCAACATAGTGCTATCATAAATGCCGCTGTTTCCGTGCTGCAGCCTGTGGTGCAACTAAATAAAGTCATAAAGAGTTACACAGCACAAAAACAGGCCCTTCAGCCCAAATCATCCAAGCTGCCCCATCTACACCAGTCCCACCTGCCCATATCCCTCCAAACATATCCAATCCATGTACCTGTTACAGTACCTGCCTCAACTACCTCCTCTGTTCTATATGCCCACCACCCCCTGGCGTGAAGATGTTGCCCCTTAGGTTCCTATTAAATCTTTCCACTCTCACCTTAAAACTGTGTTGCCCTAAATAACCATCCTCACCCCCTACAATACCACCCACATTGGAGTCATCTGCAAATGTACCAATCATGCCTGCCTGGTACATTCTCATCCAAGTCTTTGAGATAAACAAGGATGTGGTTGCACACCCTTAGACACAGCTTGTCCCCTGGGTGGGGGGCTCTGTGTGTACACACCCCTGGACACAGCTTGTCCCCTGGGTGGGGGGCTCTGCGTGTACACACCCTTAGACACAGCTTGTCCCCTGGGTGGGGGGCTCTGTGTGTACACACCCCTAGACACAGCTTGTCCCCTGGGTGGGGGGCTCTGTGTGTACACACCCCTAGACACAGCTTGTCCCCTGGGTGGGGGGCTCTGTGTGTACACACACCTAGGACACAGCTTGTCCCCTGGGTGGGGGGCTCTGTGTGTACACACACCCGGACACAGCTTGTCCCCTGGGTGGGTCCCCTGACACAGCTTGTCCCCTGGGTGGGGGCTCTGTGTGTGTGTGTACACACCCCTAGGCACACAGCTTGTCCCCTGGGTGGGGTCTGTGTACACACCCCCCTGGACACAGCTTGTCCCCTGGGTGGGAGGCTCTGTGTGTGTGTGTACACACCCCTAGACACAGCTTGTCCCCTGGGTGGGGTCTGTCTGTGTACACACACCTGTGACACAGCTTGTCCCCTGGGTGGGGGATCTGTGTGTGTGTGTACACACCCCTGGACAACAGCTTGTCCCCTGGGTGGGGGTCTGTCCGTGTACACACACCCTTGACACAGCTTGTCCCCTGGATGGGGTCTGTATACACACCCCCCCCCCCCCCCCCGGACAATGCCCGCCCCCCCCTCTGTCACCCTTTGTGTCACTGTCGCTGCCGGGGCCAATCCTGGGCCGGACGCGTGCGCGCTCCCGACAAGTCCCGGGCCTGACGTGTGCGCGCCCGCCAGTGTCGGGAGCGAGTGCGCGCCCCCGCCGCTGACAGCCAGCCGGGCGGGTCTCGGTGTCGGTGTCGGGCCCCGGGAAGGCGGAGACAAGCTGCGGCCACCCGTCACCCGCGCCCGGGACAGGGACCAGGGGCAGTCCCACTGCCCGCACCCCCCCGCGTCAGCCCCCCAGACCCAGACCCAGCTCCAGCTCCAGCTCCAGTGCTGCCGCACAATGGCCCCAGACCCGGCCCGCCA
Source organism: Leucoraja erinaceus (assembly GCF_028641065.1). NCBI lineage: Eukaryota > Metazoa > Chordata > Chondrichthyes > Rajiformes > Rajidae > Leucoraja > Leucoraja erinaceus. The sequence continues at coordinate 66,864,851 of NC_073385.1, forward strand.
GCAACATGAGCGACAGGAACAGTTGGGGTGAGTGCGGGCGGGCGGGGGGCTGACAAAGGATGAGGGTCCCCTCTCCTCCCGGGGACAGGGAGATGGAGAGCGGGGGATGGAGGGAGGGAGAGAGGAGATGAGGGAGGGAGGGAGGGAGGAGGGTAGGAGGTGGGATGAAGGAGAGAGGTGTGGGATGAAGGAAAGGGAGGGTGGGATGAATGGGAGAGGGGGAGGGAGAGGAGAGGGAGGGAGGGAGAGAGAGGGAGGGAGAGAGGGGAGAGGGAGGTTCTTTGGGGACTTGGTCCTCCAAAAATCCAATATTCCAAACGGAATTTAAGGGCTGGAGTGTGGAGGGAGGGACTTAAACCAGAAAGGGTTAGGTGAGAGAGGAGAGAAGGGGGGGGAGTGGGAGGGGGAGGATGAGAGAGGGAGAGGTGAGGGAGATGGTATGGGGGGGAAGGAAAGAGGGGTGGGATGGAGGGAAAAGTACGGGGGAGGTCTTGGAGGAGCCAGGGAGGGAGGGAGAGATGCAGGAGCGGGGGGAAAGGTTATACATTAGAGGGAGCAGAGGAGAGGAGAGGGCAGAAGAGGAGGGGAGGGTGGGATGAGGGAGAGGGACAATGAGAGTGGGAGTGATTTTGAGAATATTCCAAACGGAATTTAGGGGGGGGTGGTGGAGAGGCAGGAGGACTTAAACCCGGTAGGGAAGGAAGGGGGGAGGCGTGCCTTAAAGCGGCGGAGGTGGTGGAGATGGGGGGAGGGGTTGAGGAGAGTGGGGGGGCCCGGGGCAGAAGGGAGGCGGGAGGGGGAAGGGAGAGGGATAGGGTGAGTTTACCTCTCAAAGATACAGGGCGTCCAACACAGCTGGGGACGGACGTGGGGATCGGCCCTCCGGGGGGAGTTGAAGCACCGGGAGCCGACCGAGCTCGAGCTCGGCAGAGATGCAATCCCCTCTCCCCACCCCACCGCCCCTCTCCGGACCTCGACCTCACTCCCCAAAGAGCTAGAGGAGGAGCGGGCAGGGGCCCCCCTCCCTTGGAACGGATGAAGGGGGCGCATAGGGACAGACCTCCCCCCCGTGCGCCCTGAAGTGACGGAAACCCCCCGCCCCGCTCCCTCTCCCCACCCTTCCACCCCCCCAATCGCGGGGGAGGGGTGTGGCGGGGGGAGGGGTCTCCCCGAGGGCGATCTCCACCCTGCTGAGGCTGGGAATTGAGCCCTCAGGCTCTGAAAGCCTCCTCCCTCGAGGGCCCCCGCCCGACTCCTCCCCCCTCCCCTGCGGCCCCCTCCCCGTCTCCCTCCGGGGACGGGGGATGGCCCTCCCCTCGGACCCTCGCGGTCACCACCCCATCGTGCGGCACCCCGCCTCGTCCCCCCCACCCCTCCGGACACTGGCCAACGCCAAGGCGGATCGAGCGAACCCCCGCTCTCCCCACACCGGTACCTCCACTCTAGACGACGAACCTGCAGGCACACCTCTCAACCCCCCTCGCCCAGCACCAGTGCTCCCCAAAACTTGTAGGGACCCTCCAAAACCCCAACGCAGCCGGTGACCCGGACCCTCCCCCTGGGGGGCCTCACCCCCCCCACCGCCCCCCCTCCACCCACGTCCCTCTCTCCCCAACCCACACCGCCACCCAGGCCCCCCTCCACCCCACTCCCCACTGCTCCCCTCACCCGGCCCCCTCACCCCACCCAAGATTAAGCCTCCAAGAGGGAGGGGGGAAAATTACATTGCCTCCTCCCCCCCCCCAAAAAGGGGGCTCATATGCTTGTTCCAACGTGATGCCACCCCCATTGTAAGATCCCTTCCATTCCCATCTACACCTCTTAAAGGTGGGGGGTACTCCCCTCCCACCTCCCCAAAACCTCCCTGCTCTCACCCCCTCTTCCCCTCCCTCTCCCCTCCCAGAATGCAAGCCTGTCCTCGATTACTCCTGCACGCCGATCCCATCACCCCACCCGGACCCACGAGGGGAAGACTCCCGGCCCTCACCTCCACCCCACCAAGTCCCCCCATGCACTATGGTTTCCCCTCTCCGCTTCCCCAGTTCCCTACCGGACATCCGACCCCATCCTCCCTCGCTTTCCCTCCCTCACCTCTCTGCCTCATGGACCTCCTCCCTCTCCTCTCCCTCCCTCTCAACACCCAGTCCTCCCTCCCGCCCAAATTCCCAGTCCCACCTCCAGATGCCTCATTTCCCGCCCCCTCCCTCTCCTCACCCCCAACACATCCCATCTCCCCACTTCCCCCACCCCCTCCCCTCTCCACGCCCTCCCCCCTCCCTCTCCCCTCCCTCTCACCCCCTCACCTGACATCTTGCCCTCACCTCACCCCGTCGCTCCCCTCCTCCCTCTCACCCACGACTCTCATCCCCCCTCTAAGGAACAAGATCCCCCCCTTCCTCCCTCTCTCCTCCTCCCTCCTCCCCCCACTCCTCAGCCCCCTCTGCTTGCCACCGCCCCCTCTCCCCCCATCTCCCCCCTCCAGGACTCTCCCCCCCTCCCCCTCTCTCCCCCCCTCTCCCCTATCTCCCCCCTCTCCCCTCACCCCCCACCCCTCTCCACCCCTCCTCTCTCTCCCCTCCCTCTCTCTCCCCCCCTCTCCTCACCCCTCTCTCAAGTCCAGGGTCACCTCTCTCAACACCCCTCCTCACCCTCCCATCCCCTCTCTCACCCCCCCCCTCACCTGCCCCCTCTCTCCCCACTGCCCTCTCTCCCCCCCCCTCACCTGCCCTCCTCTCCCCCGGCTGCCCACAAAAACACACCAGGCCAGGCTCGCAGCCGTGAACCCCACCAATAGTGTAGTTCTCCCAACCAAGCCAGTTAATGGAAGGCCATCATTGCACTATTTATTTTGTAATTGACATTGCTAAATTATTATGGGAGCATCATCCAGAGTGACCCATAGATCATAGGATAGCACGGGATGTCTGTGCCAAACGTGATGCCAAGTTAAACTGATCTTATCTGCTTGTACATGATCCATATCCCTCCATTCTCCGCACTTCCACATGCCTATCTAAAAGCCTCTTAAACACCACTATGGTATCTGCCTCCACCACCACCCCTGGCGGTGCATTCTAGACCCCCACCACCCTCCGTGTAAAAAAACCTGCCCCGCACGTCTCCTTTACCCTTTGCCCTCTCACCAATCCCATCACCTCTCTCCAGAGATGCTGCCTGTCCTGCTGAGTTACTCCAGCATTTTGTGTCTATCTTCGATGTAAACCAGCATCTGCAGTTTCTTCCGACACAATCCAAGGAAGGGGCCCGACTCAAAACGTCACCTTTCCATGTACTTCAGAGCTGCTGCCCAACCCACTTAAGTTCGTTTCTCCAGCACTTTGTGTTTCGCTCAATATACCAGCATCTGCAGTCCCTTCTGTCTCAGCCAACTAGCTGGCTGCTTCATGGTCATGTTGCAGTTACTGTCTATTTATTCCAGATTATTTAATGAATTTTAATCTCCCCATTGCTCAGTGGGAGCAGAGTCCTGATGTGCATGAATGAACGGTACTTTATTATCAGATCATTAGGTTGGGCCTTGTATACTAATCCAGTGGAACAAATTCCCATGTGTAAGAAAGAACTGCAGATGCCGGTTTAAACCGAAGACAGACACAAAATGCTGGAGTAACTCAGCGGGACAGGCAGCATCTCTGGAGGGAAGGAATGGGTGACGTTTCCGGTCGAGACCCTTCTTCAGACTGTAAAGGTGGGCAGGGAGAGGAAAGCTGGAAAAAGGGAAGGGACAGGACATAGAATGGCAGAGTCATTAATAAAGTCAACAAGAGGCGAGGGAGTTTCTCATCGGCAGATTCTTGCAGCAAAGTACAGAGATAAGAACAGAAGGTGTGCGTCAGGTTTGCAGAGGTGTGGATTGTGAATGGGAGTGGGAGGGAAGTAGCAGGTGGGGGTTGGAGGGGGAGATTCTCATGCTAGCTTATGCCCCTGTCCCACTTAAGAAACCTGAACGGAAACCTCTGGAGACTTTGCGCCCCACCCAAGGTTTCCGTGCGGTTCCCGGAGGTTGCAGGTGGTTGCCGGAGGTTGCAGGTGGTTGCCGGAGGTTGCAGGTAGTGGAAGTAGGTAGGGAGACTGACAAAAACCTCCGGGATACCGCACGGAAACCTTGGGTGGGGCGCAAAGTCTCCAGAGGTTTCTGTTCAGGTTTCCTAAGTGGGACAGGGGCATTAGACATAGAAGACATAGACATAGAAAATAGGTGCAGGAGGAGGCCATTCGGCCCTTCGAGCCAGCACCGCCATTCATTGTGATCATGGCTGATCATCCACAATCAGTAACCCGTGCCTGCCTTCTCCCCTATATCCCTTGATTCCACTAGCCCCTAGACCTCTATCTAACTCTCTCTTAAATTCACCCACTGAATTGGCCTCCACTGCCCTCTGAGGCAGGGAATTCCACAAATTCACAACTCTCTGGGTGAAAAAGTTATTTCTCATCTCAGTTCGAAATGGCCTCCCCTTTATTCTTAGACAATGGCCCCTGGTTCTGGACCCCCCCCCCATCAATGGGAACATTTTTTCTGCCCAGTCCTTTTATAATTTTATACGTTTTTATGGTCTTTTTATAATTTTATACGTTCCCATGCTAGCTTCTGACCTACGTTTCTTGTACAGAAAGACCGTGTGTTTATGTGCACAGATTCTCTGGGCTAACTCTCCAGCGATGCACACTCATTAAGTACAATGCTGAGGTCACGTCCATTGGAGGTTAAAGGTCACGTTCACCTCCGATAATGCAGGAGGTTGCCGTGGTAACTAGGATAGAATGCTCCTTCTCTGTATGCACTAAAAACACATTAGGTTTGTGGAACCTGCTTGTGCAGAACACCAGCCAATTATGCCTCAGCTACAGTCTTTGAACTTCAAAATACTTTGAAGCATTAGTTAAGTTGGGACGGGTGCAATAGGGATTCACCAGGATGTTACCTGGGCCTGGGTTCTAACATCAAGAACCGTAGCAGGGCCTTACATCGCCCGGCGCGGACTTTAATGGCCGCGGGACTTGCCATCGCCCACCGGGGGCTTTAACTTTGACTTTGACATTGGGAGAAGAATGGAGAGCAGGGGAGAGACATGACTTTGCCTTCCATCGCAGTGAGGTGGAGATTCACTGTGATGGATGTTTGTGTGAATTATGTTGGTGTGTGTCTTGGTTCTTTTCTTGTTGTATGACTGCAGAAACCAAATTTCGTTTTGAACTTCATTTGAGGTTCAAATGACAAATAAACGGTATTGTATTGTTACAGGGAGAGGTTGGATAGGCTGGGACTTGCTTTGGAATGGAGGAGGCCGAGGGGTGACCTTATTCCTCTGCCAGAGAACGTGGTTGAGGCAGGGAGAATATCAACATTTAAAAGACATTCGGACGGGTTACAGGATTGAGGAGAGGTTTGGAGGGGATGGGCCCCCATGCAGGCAAATGGAACTGGTTTAGATGGGGCACCTTGGTCAGCACGGATGAGTTGGGCTGAAGGGCCTGTGTCGGTGCTGTGTGACTAAATGGCAATATTGCTTTGGGATGGATCAACCTGGTTAGCATGCAACAAAATCTTTTCACTGTCCCCACCGAAGGTACAATAAACTAAACTGAAAGATTGTAAATATTTTCTCCTGAAGTATATGTAGTAGGTCAGCAGTTTAAAAATGTTAAAGCATTTGACATCAGTCTCAAGAAGGGTCACCTGTCCATTTTCTCCACTGATCCGCTGAGTTACTCCAGTACTTTGTGTCTTTTTTTTGTTAGCCAGCATCTACAGTTCCTTGTGTCTACATTTCCACCCCCTTTTGTGTTGATGATAATTCAATAAGGACCGTTGGAAAACATTAGGAAATGCTGGTTAGAACAAGTCAATAAACCTGTGGGTGTGGACCTTTCCTCTCTGGGAAGTGTTCGTACCAGAGATGTATTCCCAGTGAAGGTCCCAGCCACTGGATCCCAGCGATGGCCCCAGACACTGGATCCCAGAGATGGTCCAAGTCATCTGATCCCAGCTGCTGTTGTGAGCTGCTTCTGGGTAGCTTTTAACAAGTCACCGATGGAAGCCATTGAAGATTCAAAACGTAAATATATTTCTCTTTTGAAATTAACGCTTTTATATTCCACGCCAACTTTGAATTATTTGTGCAGGCGGGTGATATTACTTTAACTTGGCATCATGTTGGGCACAGACATTGTGGGCCGAAGGGCCTGTTCCTGTGCTGTACTGTTCTATGCTCTGAATGCCATAGAGGGAGTACAGAGAAGGTTCACCAGACTGATTCCTGGGATGTCAGGACTTTCACATGAAGGAAGACTGGATAGACTCGGCTTGTACTCGCTAGAATTTAGAAGATTGAGGGGGGATCTTATAGAAACCTTCTTAAGGGGTTGGACAGGCTAGATGCAAGAAGATTGTTCCCGATGTTTGGGAAGTCCAGAACAAGGGGTCACAGTTTAAGGCTAAGGTTGAAATCTTTTAGGACTGAGATGAGAACATTTTTTTTCACACAGAGAGTGGTGAATCTGTGGAATTCTCTGCCACAGAAGGTAGTCGAGGCCAGTTCATTGGCTGTATTTAGAGGGAGTTAGATGTGGCCCTTGTGGCTAAAGGGATCGGGGGTATGGAGAGAAGGCAGATACAGGATACTGAGTTGGATGATCAGCCATGATCATATTGAATGGCGGTGCAGGCTCGAAGGGCCGAATGGCCGACTCCTGCACCTATTGTTTATGTTTCTATGTTTCGTTCAGATAGGAGGGCACTTGCAGGTCAGAGCAGATTATCCACCCAAACATCAGCTGGAGGTCGTTGGCCATGGTGGCCTCAGTTGTTTGAACTGCTGTTCTCCATGGGTGATGAAAGGCCGGTCCTTAGCTCTCTCATCTACTGGGCAATGTGCCCCCCTTGTCCCATCTCCAAATCGTCAGTCTGGTTCCCCCCCCTCCCCAATAGATGGCCATCTTACCTTCCCTGCTTCATCATCTTCTGTCCAAAGACTCCTCCAACTTCGAGCCTCTCTCCCTCTCAGTCCCCACAACGGCTGGCGATCCGAGGAAAGACAATAGACAATGGGTGCAGGAGTAGGTCATTCGGCCCTTCGAGCCAGCACCGCCATTCAATGTGATCGTGGCTGATCATCCCCAATCAGTTCCCCGTTCCTGCCTTCTCCCCATATCCCCTAACTCTGCTATCTTTAAGAGCCCTATCCAGCTCAAGACAAAACGCTGGAGTGACTCAGCGGGACGGGCAGCATCTGTGGAGAGAAGGAATGGGTGATGTTTTTCGGGTCGAGACCCTTCTTCAGACTGAGAGTCAGGGGAGAGGGAGATATAGAGATATGGAAGGGTCTGGTGTGAAAACGAGAGATCAAAGCAGAAAATGGTCAAAGAAGTGTAGATGGTTTATTGTTGGCTGAGGGGAAGGTGACAACGAGGCACACAAACAGTAAAATTAATTAGGAGGACAGTGGGGGAGGGATGGAGAGAGAGGGAAAGCAAGGGATACTTGAAGTTAGAGAAGTCAATGTTCATACCGCTGGGGTGTAAGCTGCCCAAGTGAAATATGAGGTGTTGTTCTTCCAATTTGCGCTGGGCCTCTCTCTGACAATGGAGGAGGCCCAGGACAGAAAAGTCAGTGTGGAAATAGGAGGGGGAGAGTTAAAGTGTCCAGCAACCGGGAGATCGGGTAGGTTCAGGCGGACTGAGCGGAGATGTTCAGTAAAACGATCGCCGAGCCTACGCTTGGTCTCGCTGATATACACGAGTCCACGCCTGGAACAAGCGGATACAGTAGATGAGGTTGGAGGAGGTGCATGTGATGAGGGGAAAGGCTGGGTTGATGTATTGAGGTGTGGCTCACTCTGACTGCTGCCACACAAACCTGCGCATTAACCTTGGGGTAATGTTTGGACAGCTTTGTTTTAATATAAATATCTGGAGTTAGGGCACAGACTTGCCTTCAAAAGGCAGGATCACATTGTAAGGCATTAGGAAACTGGGGAAGAGGTGGTCAGGCAGCTAATGAAGAACGTTCCAGCAGATCTCCCTGCCTCATCTCTGTAACACAAGGTCTATAAGATTTCCGACAATCTTAAAAACAACAATCAGTGTTTAAGAAGGAACTGCAGTCTGAAGAAGGGTTTCGTTACCCGAAACGTTGCCTATTTCCTTCGCTCCATAGATGCTGCTGCACCCGCTGAGTTTCTCCAACATTTTTGTCTACCAATAACTATTCAGTGATGGTTCTCCTCTTAGTGAAGACGTTACTCTGACCTCCAAATGTCCCACCAGTCTGACTGTGCTCCCTAAGTCCTGGACTATTAGTGTCATTGGGTCACACAGTACAGCAACAGGCCCTTCGGCCCCACTCGTCCATGCTACCTAGATTCCCCATCTACACTCGTCCCACCTGCCTGCGTTTGGCCTCTATCCCTCTCCAAACCTTTTCTATGCGTGTTTAGTTTAGTTAATGTCAGTGAAAAGCTTTTGTTGCGTGCTATCCAGTCAGCGGAAAGACAAAAAAACACATGGTTACAAGCGTGCAGATAGATACCTGTACATGATAAGGGAATAACGTTTAGTGCAAGATAAAGCCAGTAAACTCTGATGAAAGATAGTCCGAGGGACTCCAATGAGGTAGATAGTAGTTCAGGACTGTTCTCTATCTGCAGTAGGATGGTTCAGTTGCCTGATATAAGCTGGGAAGAAACTGTCCCTGAATCTGGAGGTGTGCGTTTTCACACTTCTGTACCTTTTGTCCGATGGGAGAGGGGAGAAGAGGGAGTGGCCGGGGTGCGACTGGTCCTTGATTAGGCTGCTGGCCTTGCCGAGGCAGCGTGAGGTGTAGATAGAAGGGAGGTTGGTTTGTGTGATGGTCTGGGCTGCGTCCACAATTTGCTGCAATTTCATGCGGTCTTGGATGGAGCCGTTCCCAAACCCAGCTGTGATGCATCCTGATAAAATGCTTTCTACGGTGCATCTGTAGAGGTTGGTGAGAGTTGTTGCGGACATGCCGAACTTCCTAAGCCTTCGAAGGAAGTCGAGGCGTGGTGTGCTAATACAATGAACCCACGCAGGTCACGGGGAGAACGTACAAACTCCGTACAGACAGCACCCGTAGTCGGGATCAAACCCGGGTCTCTGGTGCTGTAAGGCAGCAACTCTACTGCTGCGCCACCCTGTCTTAATATCATTTAAATGTAATTTTCGAGTTTATTCTGGGTCTAGCTCCCATCATAAGTCTGTAACTTGATCAAATATGCTGCGTTGCTGGGTGTATGGAATGAGCTGCCAGAGGAGGTAGTTGAGACGGGTACCACAGCAGTACTTAAAAGTCACTTGGACAGGTACATGAATAGAAACACAGAAAATAGGTGCAGGGAGAGGCCATTCGGCCCTTCGAGTCAGCACCACCATTCATTGTGATGATGGCTGATCATCCCCAATCAATAACCCGTGCCTGCCTTCTCCCCATATCCCTTGATTCCACTAGCTCCTAGAGCTCTATTCAACTCTCTCTTAAATCCATCCAGTGGTTAGACCTCCACAGCCCTCTGTGGCAGGGAATTCCACAAATTCACAAGTCTCTGGGTGAAAAAGGTTTTTCTCACCTCAGTCTTCAATGGCCTCCCCTTTATTCTAAGACTGTGGCCCCTGGTTCTGGACTCGCCCAGCATTGGGAACATTTTTCCTGCATCTGGCTTGTCCAGTCCTTTTATAATTTTATATGTTTCTATACGATATCCCCTCATCCTTCTAAACTCCAGTGAATACAAGCCTAGTCTTTTCAATCTTTCCTCATATGACAGTCCCGCCATCCCAGGGATCAATCTCATGAACCTACGCTGCACTGCCTCAATCACACGGATGTCCTTCCTCAAATTTTAAACGGAAACATTTAGAGGGCTATGGACCAAACGCAGGCAAGTGGGACTGGTGTAGATGGGAAATGTTGGTCGGTGTGGGCATGTTGAGCCAAAGGGCCCATTTCCGTGACTATATCTTAATTGAGAAAATGGAATACAGGAACTTTAATCTGCAGAAATAGTAAAGAGAAAGTTTTAAATCCCATTTAATTTGGGGCCAGAGCTGACTCTGTGTGGAGTTGAGGTACAGCACACAACGCATGGTCCTGACTGTACAGAGCCACCACAACCAGAGAGCTCTCCTGAACTACCATCTACCTCATGGGAGACCATCAGACTATCCTTGATCTGACTTTACCTTGCACTAAACGTTATTCCCTTATCATGTATCTATCTATACGCTGCAAATGGGTTAATTGTGATCATGTATTGTCTTTCTGCTGACTGGTTAGCACGCAACAATAGCTTTTCACTGTACCTCGGTACACGTGACAATAAACTGAACTGGAACTGAGAACCAGCAGTCCGCTTTGGCCCATAGCTCGCTGATCAGTCTGGAGAGCTGTTGGCACCCGGCAGGGGGAAAAGGGGGTCACAGTACGGAATCTTCTAGAAGCATCCCAGCCAAAGTGACCAGCGTAGAACATGCGTCCCAGCATAGCAGAACGAGCCTTACCAATGTCTGCAAATTGGTAATCCGACCTAATGTCATTCCTTCTCATTGCAAAAGCATAAAAGAAGTCAAAACTGTAATTTTTGAACCCAAACATCTACAATTAGGGAGAAATCATCGGTGTGTTCAAAGATGTTTCTGCAATAGGTTCTGACATACAGAAATGGAGTCCAAGAGCTGTACAGCATGGCAACAGGTCCTTTGGCCCATCATGTCCATACTGACCAGAATGCCTGCATTTAGCCCATATCCCCCTAATCCCTTCCTATCCATATATTCTTCCAAATATCTTTTACATTTGCAGTTGTATCCACTTCTATATCTTCCTCTGGCAGCTTGTTCCAGATACAGACTAATCTGAATAAAAAAAAAGTTGCTCCTGAGATCCCTCTTAAATCTCTCTGCTCTCATCTTCTCTTCTCTCATCAGGAGCAGGGAGGTTCTACTGCAGTTGTACAGGGTCTTGGTGGGACCACACCTGGAGTATTGCGTACAGTTTTGGTCTCCAAATCTGAGGAAGGACATTATTGCCATAGAGGGAGTGCAGAAGAAGGTTCACCAGACTGATTCCTGGGATGTCAGGACTGTCTTATGAAGAAAGACTGGATAGACTTGGTTTATACTCTATAGAATTTAGGAGATTGAGAGGGGATCTTATAGAAACTTACAAAATTCTTAAGGGGTTGGACAGGCTAGATGCAGGAAGATTGTTCCCGATGTTGGGGAAGTCCAGGACAAGGGGTCACAGCTTAAGGATAAGGGGGAAATCCTTTAAAACCGAGATGAGAAGAAATTTTTTCACACAGAGAGTGGTGAATCTCTGGAACTCTCTGCCACAGAGGGTAGTTGAGGCCAGTTCATTGGCTATATTTAAGAGGGAATTAGATGTGGCCCTTGTGGCTAAGGTGATCAGGGGGTATGGAGAGAAGGTAGGTCCGGGATACTGAGTTGGATGATCAGCCATGATCATACTGAATGGCAGTGCAGGCTCGAAGGGCCGAATGGCCTACTCCTGCACCTAATTTCTATGTTTCTATGTTTCTATCTTAAGATTCAAGAGAGTTTATTGTCATGTGTCCCTGATAGGACAATGAAATTCTTGCTTTGCTTCAGCACAACAGAACATAGTAGGCATCAACTACAAAACAGATCAGTGTGTCCATATACCATGATATAAATATATACACACATTAATTTATTTATTCATGTGTGTATATATATTTATATAATGGTATACACTGATAAAGTGCAAATAACAGATAATGGGCTATTAATGTTCAGAGTATTTATACACTGTTTTAAGCCCTCTAGTTGTAGTATACCCTTCCCCACTAAATGCAGAGAAAGACAAATTAACTTACTAAATGCATTAACTCCTCAACCAATTCCTTGACTAACGATATAGTCATAAATTTATAAATGCGGTTTGGTGTGGTAGACGCTGTAATTGTCTCCCAGAAATAACGGTGAGTTTTCAATAGACAATAGATGCAGGAGTGGGCCATTCGGCCCTTTGAGCCGCTCATTGTGATCATGGTACTGACTGTTTTGCGTCTGTTAACCGGGTGAGCCCGTGACTGATGTATGGCATGGTTGGTCCCAGGGGGATTGTCGGAGGGCAGCTTCAGCTGGACGCCGGAAGACGAGACTGACCAGCGGCCCAGGCCGGTGCAGATCCTCCTCATCAACGACGACCACACCTTCCAGCTGGACGAAGAGGCTCTGAACAGAATCCTGCTCTCCGAGGAGGTGCGGGACCGAGAGGTGGTGGCCCTGTCTGTGGCCGGGGCCTTCCGCAAAGGGAAATCATTTCTCATGGACTTCATGCTGAGATACATGTACAGCAAGGTAACGCAAGCGGGGCGGAGGTCTCATTAATCTGTTGTTCATGCTGTAGAGCTGCATAGCACGGGAACAGGCCCTTCGGCCCACCTTGCCCATGCTGACCAAGTTGTCACACTAGGGTGGTCCCACCTGCCTGCATTTGGCCCATATCCCTCTAAACCAGGGGGTGGGGAACCTTTCCATGTTGGAATGCCGCATTAAGTTAGCTGTAATCTAATAAGGCCGCATCCAAGAAACTTCAATTAGATATACTTTACCACATTTATCTTGAAAGTTGTTGAAGAAATCTATTCCTCTTGTTCTACCCGTAAGAGTGCCCAAAGCGAGTAGATCTTCATGGCAATAAAACCGCCCTCAGAACTTACTAATGTTTTAATTGTGGTTGTCAGTCGGGGAGGATTATTTAGTTGAATCTTCTTTTACTCTTTGGTATTTTAAATACGTTCATTTTAAGATTAAAGTAAAAAATAATGAAAGACGAACAAAAACATATTAATAAAAATAAAAAGATTTGTTCGACAGAATTTGGATCCATTCAAAAGGCCGCACTTCATGGCCTAGAAGGCCGCATGAGGCCTTAAGGCCGCAGGTTCCCCAGCCCTGGTCTAAACCATCCTATCCATATATTTATCCAAATGCCTTTTGAAAGTCATAATCTTATCTCCTTCCTCAGCGGCTCATTCCAGATACAGTCTACCCTCTGAGTGGAAAAGGTTGCCCCTGAGGTCCCTCTAAATCTCTCCTCTTCCCACCTTAAGTCTGTGTCCTCAGAATCCTCTACCCCGGGGTAAAGACTGTGAGCGTTCACTTTATCCATGTCCCTCAAGATCTTGTGCACCTCAATAAGGCCAGCCCTCGGCCTCCTACACTCTAAAGGAAACAGTCCCAGCCTACCTACCCTCTCCCTGTAACTCAAGCCTGCAAGCCCAGGTAGCATCCTGGTGAATCCCTTCTGCACCGCTCCCAACGTGCTTGGGGTGAGTTGCTGCCTTTGAGGCGAGTGTGATACCCTGCACGCGTTTGTGTAAGTTCTCCACTGCCGATCGCAGGGCACACGTTCCCCAGTTGATCCGTAACCCTCTGAGTTTGGGAGGATTCCATCTGAGGAAGTAAAGCTGACCTCCCGATGTTTAGTTTAGTTTAGAGACACACACACACACACACACACACACACACACACACACACACACACACACACACACACACACACACACACACACACACACACACACACACACACACACACACACACACACACACACACACACACACACACACACACACACACACACACACACACACACACCCCGATTTTTACATTTACCAAGCCAATTAGCCGACAAACCTGTATGTCTTTGGAGTGTGGGAGGAAACTGTACCGCTGTGCCACCGTGACCGCCCATGACACTGCCGATTATTCCTGCAGTGACCAGGGGTTCAGCAGAGCAGGGCGTCACGGTGGCTCAGCGGTAGAGTTGCTGTCTTGCAGCGCCAGAGACCCAGGTTTGATCCTGACTACGGGTGCTGTCTGTATGGAGCTTGTACGTTCTCCCCGTGACCTGTGTGGGTTTTCTCCGAATTCTTCGCTTTCCTCCCACACTCCAAAGGCGTATAGGTTTGCAGGTTAATTGACTTGATGTAAATGTAAAATTGTCCCGAGTGTGTGTGGGATAGTGTCAGTGTGCGGGGATCGCTGGTCGGCACGGACTCGGTGGGCCGAAGGGCCTGTTTCCGCGCTGTATCTCGAAAACTAAACTGAGGACTAAAAACTGAACACAGAGGAAAGATGAATGTAAGAAATGTAATCAAACATTTCAAAAACATTCCGCAAGAGTTCTAGCAATGCAAGGCATGTACTTTGAACGCAGAACAAAGAGAAGTGAGCAGCACAGTGCCTCTTAATTTTTTTATGATCCAAGACCAAGAATCTTAACTATGAAAAAAATGCAAACCATTTTACCAACAAGTTGCTGAGTGCAGTCTGTGCCTGAACCACAGACTTTGTCCCTTTGAAATGTACTTTGGATCATCAGGGTGACATCATGTCTACTAATTCCTTCCCCTCCATTTACGGAGTTATTTTTGTCAAGTCATGTCTCAGATTCTGGTCTTTACGGCCAAGGTGATGTACTGATTTTGCTTGAATTATTCAACAAATCAAACGTGGACTTTTATCCAGAACCGACGGCTCTTGCTGGGATGAGCTTCTAGGGTTTTTATTCTCACACAGGTAGAGTCGCTGCCGTACAGTGCCAGAGACCCGGGTTCCACCCTGACTGTGGGGGGTGCTGTCTGTACGGAGTTTGTACGTTCTCCCCGTGACCTGCGTCGGTTTATCTCCGGATGCTCCGGTTTCCTCCCACATTCCAAAGACGTACAGATTTCTGGGTTAATTGGCTTCAGTAAAATGATATATTGTCGCAAGTGTTTAGGATATTGGTGGTGTAGCAAATGATCGGTGGTTGGCTGAAGGGCCTCTTTCCCCTGCTGTATCCAAAGTAAAGTCTAAAGTGTACCGAACTGAAGTGCAAAGCTTTTTTATGGCATACTCCCCAAACAGACCAGATATACTCTGCACAGATACAATCAGTTCAAACTCAAGTACAATAGATGGAGCAAAGGGGGAACATAGAAACATAGGTGCAGGGGTAGGCCATTCGGCCCTTCCAGCCAGCACTGCCATCCAATATGATCATGGCTGATCATCTAAAATCATACCCCGTTCCTGCTTTTTCCCCATATCCCCTGATTCCGTTAGCCCAAAGCTAAATCGAACTCTCTCTTGAAAACATCCAGTGAATCGGCCTCCACTGCCTTCTGTGGCAGAGAATTCCACAGATTCACAACTCTCTGGGTGAAGAAGTTTTTCTTCATCTCAGTCCTAAATGGCCTAATCCTTATTCTTAAACTGTGACCCCTGGTTCTGGACTTCCCCAACATCGGGAACATTGTTCCTGCATCTAGCCTGTCCAATAGTTTCGTTTAGTTTGGTTTAGAGATACAGCGTGGAAACAGGCCCTTCGGCCCATCGGATCCGTGCCTTCCAGCGATCCCCGCACATTAACACCATCCTACACCCACTAGGGACAATTTTTACTTTTACCAAGCCAATTAACCTACAAACCTGTACGTCTTTGGAGTGTGGGAGGAAACTGAAGATCCCGGAGAAAACCCACACAGGTCACGGGGAGAACGTACAAACTCCGTACAGACAGCGCCCGTGGCTGGGATCGAACCCGGGTCTCCGGCGCTGCACTCACTGTAAGGCAGCAACTCTACCGCTGCACCACCGTGACTTTAAGAATTTTATATGTTTCTATAAGATCCCCTCTCATCCATCTAAATTCCAGTGAATACAAGGTCAGTTGACCCATTCTTTCATCATATGACAGTCCTGCCATCCCGGGAATTAACCTGGTGAACCTAAGCTGCACTCCCTCAATAGCAAGAATGTCCTTCCTCAAATTAGGAGAGCAAAATTGCACACAATACTCCAGGTCTCCTTCTTCTTGCGTATGGCGTGCACAGCCTAAAGTTGTAGGACAACTTGTTCTATTTGATCTTATTTGATTGTGCACACCAGGTTGATTGCATTCGTCGAAACAGGGCGGACCACGTGAAGGTTGCAATCTCCCACACAATACTCCAGGTGCGGTCTCACCAGGGCCCTGTACAATTGCAGTAGGACCTCCTTGCTCCTAAACTCAAATCCTCTCGCAATGAAGGCCAACATGCCATTAGCTTTCTTCAATGCCTGCTGTACCTGCATGTTTACCTTCACTGATCACTGATATACATACGGCGGCACAGCGGTAGAGTTGCTGCCTTACAGTTCGCAGCGCCGGAGACCCGGGTTTGATCCTGACTACGGGTGCTGTCTGTACAGAGTTTGTACGTTCTCCCCGTGACCTGAGTGGGTTTTCTCCGAGATCTTCGCTTTCCTCCCACACTCCAAAGACGGGCAGGTTTTGTACGTTAATTGGCTTGGTAAAAGTAAAAATTGTACCTAGTGGGTGTAGGGTAGTGTTAATGTGTGGGGATCGCTGGTCGGCGCGGACCCGGTGGGCCGAAGGGCCTGTTTCTGTGCTGAATCTCTAAACTAAACTAAAACCTAGGTCTCGTTGCACCTCCCCTTTTCCTAATCTGACAACATTCGGATACAGAGTGCAGAATGTAGTTCTCAGCATTGTAGAGTATCAGTTCCACAAAGTCCAATATCCGCAGTGGGGTAGAAGTGAATCGGACATGTACTCTAGCTTATAGAAGAACCGCTCAGAAGCCTGATAACAGAGGGGAAGAAGTTGCTCCTGCGTCTGGTGGTGCGAGCTTTCAAGCTTCTGCACCTCCCGCCTGATGGAAATGGGGAGAAGCAGGAATGACCGGGGTGGGACAAGGCTTTGATTGTGTCGGCTGCTTTCCTGAGGCAGTGTGAAGTGTAGATGGAGGGGATGGTGGGAGGAGAGTGTGCGGTGGACTGGGCTACATCTACAACTCTCTGTGATCTCTGGTGCTGGTGAGCAGCTGTGGGCATCTTGCCCAATTCTGATCCCCTGCGTCTGTCTTGTTACCGTGCTGCTGCAGGGAGACCCACTGGGCCGTGGACAGATGCACTTGCTGTTGGAGGCTCCGGACAGCAGTCACATAGTAGTGTCTGTGCACTGACCAGACTAGGGACGTGGAACCTATCCCCACGCCAGTCGCTCCCTACCCTCTCACTGCACGGGTTATAATAAAATTAATTATTTCTAGATGGATTTGTACGAGAAAATAGTTTCTTTGGAGCAAGAGGCCTTGGCGGCAGGTTCAACACAAGGCAATGAGCAGGGTTGTGTAATCTTGGTATTTGCAGCTTTGTTTACCTCCACGTTCCATTCGTGGAGCCACTTGGAAGATAGTTCCTGAACCAGTAAACTAGGGGGTGTCAGAGTCACAGAACTGGACAGCATGGAAACAGGCCCTTCGGCCCACCTTGTCTGTGCCGTCCACGTTGACAAACTGGACTGATCCCACCAGCCTGCATTTGGCCCATCTACCTCTAAATCAGGGGTTGGCAACATTGTTCTGCATAGGGGCCAGGACCAGGACCCACGTCTGTGAGTGGATGGCGGGCCACATCTATCGCCATCGTTAATAAATGGAATGACCAAACAAATGAAATCTCTCCCCTCTCACCTTAGACTGTGCCCTCTAGTTTTAGACACCTCTACCCTAAGGAAAAGACTGTGAGCGTTGACTTTATCCATTTCCCTTGTGATCTTGCACACCTTAATAAGGTCACCCCTCGGCTTCCTACACTCCAAAGAAGAAAGTCCCAACCTGTCCAACCTCTCCCTGTAACTCAAGTCCGCAAACCCGGGTAACACCCTGGTGAATCTCTTCAGAACCCGTCCCAATTTAATGATGATCCACAGTGGGATGTGGTTGTTTGGGCTTTAGAGATACAGCACGGAAACAGGCCCTTTGGCCCGCCGAGTCTGCGCCGATCAGCGATCAGCCCGTACACTAGCGTTATCCTACACACTAGGGACAATTTACGACTTTTAACTGAAATTAATTCAGAAACATAGAAACATAGAAATTGGATGCAGGAGTAGGCCATTCGACCCTACGAGCATGCACCGCCATTCAATATGATCATGGCTGATCATCAACTCAGGGAGAGGTACAGGCCCGTACCCCTTCTCTCCATAGAGTGTGTCCCTTAGCCACAAGGCTGTAATCTAACTCCCTCTTACAAAATCACACAATTGTAACTTGACTTGAGATTAGACGTGGGTGCAATTTGTGTGTAAATTGCTGGACACCGTCATGTCAAGTTGATACTGTGTGAAGGTTTGACATTTTGTGTACAACATCTCTGAACAAAACAAAACAAGATCGTGATAAGAAAGTAAAAATCAATGATTTGGATCCCTTTAATACGTCAGCTCATTCACTACACTTGTAACTCTGCTTTAAGAAAAGCTCCATGCTTTTTGCCTACATGAGTTTTGGCCTCGTTGGGGCAAAGGGCCGGTCTGCTGTATGACTATTGTCCCCCAACTAATGAATACAAAACCCTGCGGTCTATGGGAGAAGGCACTTTTTAGGCAATTGACATTTCTGCGAAGAGTGATCTCACATTTATGAGCTGTAATTTTAGGCATAAAAATCTAACAAAATTCATTTATTTGTAGGAAGGACATCCTTGTGAATTTGAGTGTAGTGCAGCGTAGGTGTCACGAGATTGATCCCTGGGATGGCGGGACTGTCATATGAGGAAAGATTGAAAAGACTAGGCTTGTATTCACTGGAGGTTAGAAGGATGAGGGGATATCTTACAGAAACATATAAATTTATAAAAGGACTGGACAAGCTAAATGCAGGAAAAATGTTCCCAATGTTGGGCGAGTCCAGAACGAGGGGGCCACAGTCTTAGAATGAAGGGGAGGGCAACTAAGACTGAGGTGAGAAAAAACTTTTTCACCCAGAGAGTTGTGAATTTGTGGAATTCCCTGCCACAGAGGGCAGTGGATGGATTTAAGAGAGAGTTAGATAGAGCTCTAGGGGCTAGTGGAGTCAAGGGATATGGGGAGAAGGCAGGCATGGGTTATTGATTGGGGACGATCAGTCATGATCACAATGAATGGCGGTGCTGGCTCGAAGGGCCGAATGGCCTCCTCCTGCACCTATTTTCTATTTTTCTATTTAATTGTTTCATCGATGTTGATGAAACCCTTGGTGGTGGCAACATTCTCCTAGATCTTCCCTGACCAAAACTGATCTTCCCTGGCCTCACTGTTGCCTTGTAAACGTGCATGTTGCTTTGCAAATTGCCTAGTTTTACTTCTTTTACTTTTAGGTCATGTTTGTCAAAACATTCTCTGCGCAGTTTCCTAAATTATCAGAAGCACATTGGGGATTCAGCTCCAAATTAACCTTGCGTTGTGTCATCTGCCGCACTAAATCTGGTCTCTATGTGAGGGAGCCCAGGTAGGAATCCACATCATCTGTTTTGACCTAGAATTATCCAGTGTCAGTCGTAGAGAGTCGTACAGCACGGAAACAGCTCCTTCGGCCTACTCATTATTTATGAGGATGTTTCCAGGAATCGAGGGTCTGAGCTATGTGAAGGCACGGGTTTATGGCATGTTGACGATCATTCAAAAGGATTTGAGTATAGGAGCAGGGCTGGTTCTACTGCAGTTGTAAGGGTCTCCTCCTGACCACCTAGTATTGCGTACAGTTTCTGGTTCCTAATTGAGGATCGACATTATTGCCATAGAAGTACCCTTGGGTGGTCACAGACATTCTTCCTAGTCAGGACTGTCCCTGACCAAAGACTGATCTTCCTTGGTTTATACTCTGTTGAATTTAGCAAACGTGAGAGGGGGCTTTGCAAATTGTACAAAACTTCTTAAGGGGTTGGTCAGGTTAGTCAGGAAGATTCTCTCCGCGATTTGGGGAATTATCAGGACAGGGGTCACAGCTTGGGGATTCAGCTCCAAATTTTACCTTGCGTTGTGAAGAACTGCCGCACACAAATCTGGTGAATCTCTGGAACTCTCTGCCCAGGGGTAGTCGAGGCCACATCATCTATATTTGACCTAGAGATTATCCAGTGTGGCTAAAGGGATCAGGGGGTAGAGAGAAGTACAGCACGGGGATACTGAGCTCCTTCAGCCCACTCATTATTTATGAGGGTGTTTCCAGGAATCGAGGGTCTGAGCTATAGGGAGAGGTTGAGCAGGCTGGGACTCCATTCCTTGGAGCACAGCAGAATGAGGGGTGATCTTATAGAGATGTATAATGGAAAGGGATGAAAGGAATAGATCGGGTAGACGCACAGAGTAGGGGAATCTTGCCCAGAGTAGGGGAATCGAGAACCAGAGGACATATGTTTAAGTTAGGGGTAACTTTTTAAAACAAAGGGTAGTAGGTGAATGGAACAAGCTGCAAGAGGAGGTAGTTGAGGCAAGGACTATCCTGACATTTAAGAAACATTTAGACAGGTACATGGATAGGTCAGGTTTGGAGGGATATGGACCAAGCGCAGGCAGGTGGGACTAGTGTAGCTGGGACACGTTGGCTGGTGTGGGCGAGTTGGGCTGAAGGGCCTGTTTTCCACACTGTGTCACTCTAAAGGGCCTGTCCCACCAGCGGCGAGCGCGACCAAACGTGGTGGCTCGCGGGGCCGGTCCCACTTCCAACCGCGGAGCCGTCTGGAGCTGGTCCCGACATCATACTCACCAATCAGCTGGGCAGGAGGTGGGCCGACTGAATTTGGACGCCGCACAGCGTCAGGCGGTTATGTCATCACTCAACGGCGCGCCGGGCGGTGACGTCATCGCGCAACGCCACACACCAGGCGTACGCCGTCAAGACGCTGCTTACGGCGTCCAAACGCTGCGTACGGCCTCAATGCGGCTTCGGGTCGGCAGGCCGTTGCTGCGTGGAATTTTTGGACAGTGTCAGTTTTTCGGAGCCCCGCGCAATGTCGGGACCAGCCCCGCACAACTCCATACGGCTCCGGCGATCGAAGTGGGAACGGCCCCGCGAGGCCGTACGGCTCAAGCGACCACGTTAGGTCGCGCTTGCCTCATGCAGTCGCATGCTGGTGGGACAGGCCCTTAAGACTCATCCTTGCCGACCAAGATGCCCCACTTACACACGTCTGCTTCTTCTTGCATATGGCGTGCACAGCCTAAAGTTGTAGGACAACTTGTTCTATTTGATCTTGTTTGATTGTGCATGCTGGGTTGATTGCATTCATTGAAACAGGATGGACCACGTGAAGGTTGCAATCTCCCACCCCTAGAGCCTGCTAGTTGCTGGGAAGAAGCTGCTGCTGAACCTGGATGTCACAGTTTTCAGACTTGGGTACCTTGCCATGCAAACTATTCGAAGAATTGAGGGATGAATTAGGAACTATGAACTCTTAGTTAAAACAACATTTTAAGACACTGTCGACATACATTTCAAGAATAATGGATTTACCAGATCAATTCACTACATTACAATATCATAATACTTTATTAGCCAAGTATGTTTTGCAACATACAAGGAATTTCATTTGCCAAGTCAGTCATACAAATAAAAATCCAGAGAACACACAAAACACATTTTTAACATAAACATCCACCACATTGACTCCTCCACATTCCTCACTTGTTTCCTTTGAAGGGAAAATGATTGGAATGTTATCTTGTCCAGAGTCCTCCTGCTTATAATATTGTTCCAGTTAATTTGTGTTAGACTACACTGGCCGATGTTGGCTGCTGCTTGTGTGGAGAAAATATTTCTCCAATCTTTTGGGCGGCACAGTGGTGCAGCGGTAGAGTTGCTGCCTCACAGCACCAGAGACCGTGGTTGCATCCTGACTATGGGTGATGCCTGTACGGAGTTTGCACGTTCTCCCTGCGACCGTGTGGGTTTTCTCTCGGTGTTCATGAGTAAGTTCAGAAGTCATAGGAGCAGAAGTGGGCCATTCGCCCCATTGCGTCTACCCTGCCATTCAACCATGCCTGATTTACCTTTCCCAGGTGCTCCGGGTTCCTCCCACATCCCAAAGACGTACGGGTTTGTCGGCTAAGTGGTTTTTGTAAATTGCCCCTGGAGTGTGTAGGGCAGAGCTAATGTACGGGTGATTGCTGGTCTGTGCAGACTCGGTGGGCTGAAGGGCCTATTTCCATACTGTATCTCTAAACTAAACAAAACTAAACGGTGCTTCCTTCCTTCTCTCCTGTTGGTCTGACCATCCATTGATGCAGTACAAGTTGTTTCGGATCGATTCTTTTTCTCCAGAGATACTGCCTGACCTGCTGAGTTACTCCAGCATTATGTGCCCATCTTCAGTTTAAACCAAAGATCCTCTAGCGGAGCAAGATAGACCACTCCTTCTAAATGCAATGGGCTGACGTGTAGTACGCAACGGAGCGCAATGTGGGCCTTTTTTTCATCCATTTCAGTAACCCGACCCGACCCGACTTGCAGTGTAATCAACGTTGCGGGGGAACAGTTTGTGTTAATAAATTATGATTCTGAAAATGAGGAGAAGATTTTTACCAAAGAACTTTTATTTTTACGAGGATGTTTCCGTAACCGGCTTCCGTCTCCGCACTAGTATCTTTGCTCCGCTACGGGATCTTTGGTGCGGAGACGGAAGCCGGTTACGGAAATGGGGCCGAAAATTACCCATGAATCTGCCCATGACCGTACTACGTCTATTTCGTCGAGTGATCTATCTTGCTCCCTATAGGATCTTTGGTTTAAGCCAGCATCTGCAGTTCCTTCCTACACATTTCTCACCCTGTTGATGAGCTGGGTTTCCAGATGAGGTCGGTGTTTGGTTAGCGGAGGCAGGACCTGACGTTTTACACACGGCCCCCCCCCCCCCCCCGACAACTGTGAACCAAACAAACCTGTTTGTGCAGCAGGATCCCCAGGAAGGTCCACATTTCTCACAAGCCCTTTGGCAAATTATTCATCGTATTCAATCTCTCACTTGAAGTCATGCATCAAAAACAAAGGCAATGATGTGAAGCACTTACCTGTCAGGGAAGAGGTCGTGGTCAGGAGGCCATTCTCTCGTGACGAGCCTACCCCCTTGCCCCTGCCCCGTCCCCAAACACGGGAAACCGCACTGCAAGATTTGTCGCCATGGGCAACAGTTTATAGTGCGTCATTCCTTGGAGGGCAGGAGGCTGAGGGGTGATCTTATAGAGGTGTATAAAATCATGAGGGGAATAGACAGGGTGGATGCACAGTCTCTTGCCCAGAGTAGGGGAATCGAGAACCAGAGGACACAGGTTTAAGCTGAGAGGGGAACCTGAGGAACAACTTTTTCACACAAAGGTATTAAACTCGACTTGTACTCGCTAGAATTTAGGAGATTGAGGGGGGATCTTATAGAAACTTACAAAATTCTTAAGGGGTTGGACAGGCTAGATGCAGGAAGATTGTTCCCGATGTTGGGCAAGTCCAGAACAAGGGGGTCACAGTTTAAGGATAAGGGGGAAATCCTTTAGGACCGAGATGAGAAAAACATTTTGCACACAGAGAGTGGTGAATCTCTGGAACTCTCTGCCACAGAAGGTAGTTGAGGCCAGTTCATTTGGCTATATTTAAGAGGGAGTTAGATGTGGCCCTTGTGGCTAAAGGGATCTGGGGGTATGGAGAGAAGGCAGATACAGGATACTGAGTTGGATGATCAGCCATGATCATATTGAATGGCGGTGCAGGCTCGAAGGGCCGAATGGCCTACTCCTGCACCTATTTTCTATGTTTCTATACAAGCTAACAGAGGAGGTAGTTGAGGCAGGGTCTATCCCAACGTTTTAGAAACATTTGTGCAGGTACATGGATAGGACAGGTTTAGAGGGATATGGGCCAAACACCAGCAGGTGGGACTAGTATAGATGGGGCAAGAGGGACCAAAGGGCCTATTACAGTATTATATGATTCTAGTGGTAACAGTTAATGAATTTTTTAATTGTTTGTAATATTATCCATTACCAGCGTGTTATTGCATTTACTGGCGTTGAGCTGTAAGAATTAAGAACTCCGTGTGGGTACATATGACAATTAAACGCTCGTGACGATAATAACGCTGACAATGTCTTTGAAGGAAAGGAATTACTCATCAGGCAGCTTAGTGTTTACGACTTTTTGCTGTCGTGCCTTTTCATTCATTGCGTGTATCTTAGATTTATGAACCTATTAATATAATGATGATCTGTGGACGCCCAGCACCCAGGTGAATACACTGCACCTACTCACTCCGCCTTTAAAACCTACTGCATTTTACAAAACACCTTTGTAAATTGTGGACTTTTAATTTAGTTTAGAGATACAGCGCGGAAACAGGCCCTTCGGCCCACCGAGTCCGCACCGACCAGCGATCCACGCACACTTTAACTCTATCCTACACACACTTGGGACAATTTACACCTACACCAAGCCAATTGACCTACAAACCTGTACGTCTTTGGAGTGTGGGAGGAAACCGAAGATCCCGGAGAAAACCCACGCAGGTCACGGGGACAACGTCCAATTCTCTCTGAAGATAGACTCCAAATGCTGGAGTAACTCAGCGGGACAGGCAGCATCTCAGGATAGCTGGAATGGGTGACGTTTCGGGTCGAGACCCTTCTTCACCCTTTCTTACAGAGAGTTGTGAGTGTGTGGAATTCTCTGCCTCAGAGGGTGGTGGAGGCAGGTTCCCTGGATGGGTTTAAGAGAGAGCTAGATAGGGCTCTTAAAGATAGCGGAGTCAGGGGATATTGGGGAGAAGGCAGGAACGGGGTACTGATTGGGGATGATCAGCCATGATCACATTGAATGGCGGTGCTGGCTCGAAGGCCCGAATGGCCTACTCCTGCACCTATTGTCTATTCAGACTAATTGTCACTGGCACGACCAATTCTAGAACATTCCTGCTCTTACTGTGTTGTCTAAGTCATTAATAATTCTGTCATTCATCATTCAAACATGAGTGTTGGCTTCAGAGTTGTTACATTAATGTTAGATTAAAACTCCAGGATCAAAATGGCAGGCAGGCAAAATTGGGAGAATAATTTAGCCACAGTTGTTCACACATAGTGCCGTGGTGAAAGGGAAGTTAGTTTATCGTCCCGTCTACCGAGATACAGTGAAAAGTTTTTAAACCTGTTTTAGCTAGAACATTTTCTCCTGTATTTATTTCTCAGCAGAAACTCATTCTCGTCCTCATTCTTTTGGACTACAGACTACCAAGTTTTGGGGGACAGAGGGAGATGTTTTGATAAATAAATGGTTTAATTGCCTGATTGGTTTGATTAGTTCTTTGACTAATTAAGAGCAGGTGCAAAAAACAGTGCCACATCATGTTTTGTTCAAACAACCTCTACAGGTCACAACATGCAAGAGTGTAGTGGTTACACCAGCCTGACGCTGGTTATAATGGGGTTGTTAAAGTGTCGCCCAAAGCCTTCCCCTGTGTATTGTTTAGTGATCCAGGCCCACCGAGTCCGCACCGACCAGCGATCCCCGCACACGAACACTGTCCTACACACACCAGGGACAATTTACATTTATACCAAGCCAATTAACCTACAAACCTGTACGTCTTTAGAGTGTGGGAGGAAACCTTCTTCTTCTTATCGAGTCCACACAATAGATTAGAAGGTAGACAAAAGAGCTGGAGAAACTCGGCGGGTGCAGCAGCATCTATGGAGCGAAGGAAAGAGGCAACGTTTCGGGCCGAAGTCCCTCTTCAGACGCTGCTGCACCCGCTGAGTTTCTCCAGCATTTTTGTCTACGTTCGATTTTCCAGCATCTGTAGTTCCTTCTTAAACACTAGATTAGAAGTTGTTCAGCCCGGAGTTGAACACACTTCTCGGCATCTGCATACAATGCTGTCTGTCTTGTTGCTTCTTGTGCTACTTGTGGGGGAAAGATTGGTGGAAACGGGGCCCCGCGACGTGACCCCTGGGAGGAAACCGAAGATCTTGGCGATCGCATTGTACTGAATTCTATCTCCCATACTAATCCCGGCAATCCCTTCAAATTAACCCGTTCACACTAGTTCTATGTTATCCTACATTTCCATTCACTCCCCTACACATGAGGATGCAATTTTCTGCCGCCGATTAGCCTACAAACACGCACATCTTTATTTAGTTGAGTTTATGATTGTCATGTGTACTGAGGTACAATGAAAAAAACTATTATTTGCGTGCTATCCAGTCAAAGAAAAGACAGTACATTGTTTGGGATGTGGAAGGAACCGGGTCACCCGGAGGAAACCCACGTGGTCCCACAGGGAGAAAGTGCAACAGTCCTCAGACAGCACACAGACAGCGCCCGAGGTTAGGATCGAACCAGGGTTTCTGGCGCTGTGAGGCAGCAGCTCTACCAGTGCAATATTGTACCACCCTGAATGACTTGGTGATAGGCCGTTCAGAAGCCTGAAAACAGGTGGGAAGAAGCTGTTCTTGAGTCTGGTGGTGCGCGCTTTCAAGCAGGAATGACAGGGGTAGGACAGGACTTTGATTATGTTGGCTCCTTTTCCGAGGCAGGTCAAGACGTCAACAAATAAATGAGGGCGACTGGAGGTCACAAAATGTTCTCACTGAACAAATGCTGGAGAAACTCAGCGGGTGAGGCAGCATCTATGGAGGGAAGGAATTGACGACGTTTCGGGTCGAGACCCTTCTTCAGACCATTTGGGTTTCTCCAGCATTTTTTTGCCTACCTTCGATTTTTCCAGCATTTGCAGTTCTTTCGTACACATTCTCACTGAGACTGATTGTGCTCTTGCCAACTAAATACCGAACAAGGTTATTTGTAATTTACCTGGTATGTCAGCAACGCCATTACTCTACCTAGGTTCCTGCACTAGAAATAAAGGTCACACACTGTTTGTGGTGGGTGAGGTTGTCCCGTGTTATAAGGTCATAAGTGATAGGAGAAGAATTAGGCCATTCAGCCCATCAAATGTACTCCGCCATTCAATCGTGGCTGATCTGTCTCCCTCCTAACCCCATTCTCCTGCCTTCTCCCCGCAGCCCCTGACACCCGTAATAATCAAGAATCTATCTATCTCTATCCATTGACGTGGTCTCCACTGCCTTCTGTGGCAAAGAATTCCACAGATTCACCACCTCCTGACTAAAGAAATTCCTCCTCATCTCCTTCCTAAAGGAACATCATTGAATTCTGAAGCTATGGCCTCTAGTCCCAGACTCTCCCACTAGTGGAAACATCCTCTCCACATCCACTCTATCCAAGCCATTCACTATTCGATAAACGTTTCAATGAGGTCCCCACTTATCTTTCTAAACTGCAGCGAGTACGGGCCCAGTGGAGACAAACGTTCATCATATGTTAACCCACTCATTCCTGGAATCATTCCTGTAAACCTCCTCTGGACCCTCTCCAGAGCCGGCACATCCTTCCTCAGATATGGTGCCCAAAATTGTTCACAATATTCCAAATGCGGCCTGACCAGTGCCTTATAGAGCCTCAACATTACATCCCTGTTTTTGTATTCTAGTCCTCTTGAAATAAATGCTAGGCATTGTGTTTGCCTTCCTTACTACCGATTCGACTTGTGGATTAACTTTTTGGGAATCCTGCACCAGCACTCCCAAGTCCCTTTGCCCATCTGATTTCTGAATTCTCTCCTCATTTAGAAAACAGTCTAAGTGCATAGTCTAAATGGTTTGAGTTGTTTGGAATGGTTGTGGTGCCCATGGTGACCGACCCTCTTTGTCTCCTCCCTGCCCAGGATCGCAGTGAGTGGCTGGGCCACACTGAAGAGCCGCTGACGGGATTTTCCTGGCGTGGTGGGTCGGAGCGGGAGACGACCGGGATCCAGATCTGGAGCGAGGTGTTCCTGGTGGACAAGCCGGACGGGCAGAAGGTGAGAAACCACGGGAAGAGGCACCGCACCACGCCACGCCAGGCCTAGTGGCCGAGAATTTGTCCAACTGCACAAGATCGGCACAGTGCTGGAGTAACTCAGCTGGTCAGTCAGCAGCTCTGGAGAACTGGTGACGTTTTGGGTCAGAAACCTTCCTCAGACATGACCAGCATCTGCAGGTCCTTCCTGCACAAGTGAACAAGAGTTTATTTTTTATGAATAGTGGGCGATTGAAAGCTGCTGGTGGTCGGGGGAAACTGGGTACATCAATCCCAGTAAACCATCTTGCAGTCACAGATGAAGGTGAAGCATTTGTTGGCCTGCACGCTAGGAGGATTTGAATGGAAGGTTAAAAGCAGCATTCCTGCGGCTTATGTGGGAAGTGGTGAGATTGTAGCTGGAATATTGCGTTCCGTCTGGTCTCCGGAGCAAAGGAATGGCATAACGGTAAAACCAGGAACTGCAGATGCTGGTTCACATCACAAGATAACTATGGATAGAGAAGTGGTTGTCATGGATAGAGAAGTGGTTGGCAGACAGGAAACAAAGAGTAGGGATTAACGGGTCCCTTTCAGAATGACAGGCAGTGACTAGTGGGGTACCGCAAGGCTCGGTGCTGGGACCGCAGCTATTTATAATATACATCAGTGATTTGGATGAAGGGATTCAAAGTAACATTAGCAAATTTGCAGATGACACAAAGCTGGTTGGCAGTGTGAACTGTGAGGAGGATGTTATGAGAATGCAGGGTGACTTGGACAGACTGGGGGAGTGGGCAGATGCATGGCAGATGAAGTTTAATGCGGATAAATGTGAGGTTATCCACTTTGGTAGCAAAAACAGGAAGGCAGATTACTATCTAAATGGCGTCAAGTTGGGAAAAGGGGAAGTACAACAGGATCTGGGGGTCATTGTACTTCAGTCTATGAAAGTAAGTAGGTACACAAAATTGCTGGAGAAACTCAGCGGGTGCAGCAGCATCTATGGAGCGAAGAAAATAGGCGACGTTTCGGGCCGAAACCCTTGGTACAGCAGGCAGTGAAGAAAGCGAATGGCATGTTGGCCTTTATAACAAGAGGAATCAAATATTGGAGCAAAGAGGTCCTTCTGCAGTTGTACAGAACCCTAGTGAGACCACACCTGGAGTATTGTGTGCAGTTTTGGTCCCCTAATTTGAGGAAGGTCATTCTTGCTATTGAGGGAGTACAGTGTAGGTTTACAAGGTTAATTCCCAGGATGGCGGGACTGTCATATGCTGAGAGAATGGAGCAGCTGGGCTTGTACACTCTGGAGTTTAGAAGGATGAGTGGTGATCTCATTGAACCATATAAGAATGTTAAGGGCTTGGACACGCTAGAGGCAGGAAACATGTTCCCGATGTTGGGGGAGTCCAGAACCAGGGGCCACAGTTTAAGAATAAGGAGTAAGCCATTTAGAACGGAGACGAGGAAACACTTTTTCTCACAGAGAGTTGTGAATCTGTGGAATTCTCTGCCTCAGGAGGTGGGTTCTCTGGATACTTTCAAGAGAGAGCTAGATAGGGCTCTTAAAAATAGTGGAGTCAGAGGATATGTGGAGAAGGCAGGAACGGGGCACTGATTGGGGATGATCAGCCATGATCACATTGAACGGCGGTGCTGGTTTGAAGGGCCGAATGGCCTACTCCTGCACCTATTGTCTATTGTCTATTGTCTAAGACACAATTGGGCAGCCTTGGACCAAGATGCATCACGGCCTGAAACGTTCCTTGTCCCTGTTCTCCTGTGATACGGCCTGACCTTATAGGTCAGGTCGGGGGGAGCCCCCCCCCCCCCCCACCACGGGTACCATGTAATCCCGTGCTACCTGCTCCATGGTGGGATAGTCGGCGACTGGTTTGCCAGGTGAGGAGGGGGCTGTGGACCCCCAGCAGGACCAAAAACAAGAGCAGTCAAAGGGCGGATGAGCTCCTAGCGAGCCAACAGCCATCCACACTTCAGTAGAAGTTGCGATCGCTGTCGTACACAGCATTGTAAGGCACCGTGCCCGTTGATGTTTGCAACAATGATGATGATGATACGGGGTTACTCCAGCACCTTGTGTCCTGTTTTGGAGATGTTTGCCAGATGAATTCTTGGATGTGCTGCAATGATATGTCGATGGAGTTTGGAAGAATGAGCGGGGAGCTCCCTGAACAGCTGATGGAGTCACAGGGATAACCGATAGACAGCTGAATCCTTGCACCCCCTCTCTCTCCATCCTTCCCCCACCCAAGTTGTTGTACTAGTTTTACTGTCGTCCTGGTGAGTCTCATTGTCTGTAACTCATAGAAACATAGAAACATAGAAATTAGGTGCAGGAGTAGGCCATTCGGCCCTTCGAGCCTGCACCGCCATTCAATATGATCATGGCTGATCATCCAACTCAGTATCCCGTACCTGCCTTCTCTCCATACCCCCTGATCCCCTTAGCCACAAGGGCCACATCTAACTCCCTCTTAAATATAGCCAACGAACTGGCCTCAACTACCCTCTGTGGCAGAGAGTTCCAAAGATTCACCACTCTCTGCGTGAAAAAAGTTCTTCTCATCTCGGTTTTAAAGGATTTCCCCTTTATCCTTAAGCTGTGACCCCTTGTCCTGGACTTCCCTAACATCGGGAACAATCTTCCTGCATCTAGCCTGTCCAACCCCTTAAGAATTTTGTAAGTTTCTATAAGATCCCCTCTCAATCTTCTAAATTCTAGAGAGTATAAACCAAGTCTATCCAGTCTTTCTTCATAAGACAGTCCTGACATCCCAGGAATCAGTCTGGTGAACCGTCTCTGCACTCCCTCTATGGCAATAATGTCCTTCCTCAGATTTGGAGACCAAAACTGTACGCAATACTCCAGGTGTGGTCTCACCAAGACCCTGTGCAACTGCAGTAGAACCTCTCTGCTCCTATACTCAAATCCTTTTGCAATGAAAGCTAACATACCATTCGCTTTCCTTACTGCCTGCTGCACCTGCATGCCTACCTTCAATGACTGGTGTACCATGACACCCAGGTCTCGCTGCATCTCCCCCTTTCCCAATCGGCCACCATTTAGATAATACTCATTTTCACCCGGCCCACAGCCAACAATGTTGCCTTTCTCATCGTTACGTTTTTGCATATCCTTCATTCCTTTGTTCTATATCTCTCTACATCACCGTCTATCTCTCTCGTTTCCCTTTCCCTGACTCTCAGTCTGAGGAAGGGTCTCGACCCTCCAGAGATGCTGTCTGACCCACTGAGTTACTCCAGCTTTTTGTGTCTAACTTCAATCATTTTAACACATTGCTACTTGCTCCTGAATCATGCTGGAATCTGGAGCAAAACACAAAGTGCTGGAGGAACTCAGTGGGTTGGGCAGCATCTGTGGAGGGAATGGTCAGACAGCGTTTTTGGTCAGGCCCCTTCCCTAGACTGGGGAAGACTCCCAATCCAAAACGTCGTCTGTCCATTCCCTACATCGATGCTGTCCCGATCCACTGAGTTCCTTCAGATCTGTGGCTTTATCCCTTTGAGACTGACCCGGTCAGTAATGACCAAGGTGCAATGACCCCCTTTGCTGAGTTTTATAATTCAGTCAGTAATGGTCAAGGTCATAGAATCATAGAGTGATACAGTGTGGAAACAGGCCCTTCGGCCCAACTCGCCCACACTGGCCAACAATGTCCCAGCTACTCTAGTCCCACCTGCCTGCGCTTGTTCCGTATCCCTCCAAACCTGCCCTATCCATGTACCTGTCCAACTGTTTCTTAAACAATGGGATAGTCCCAGCCTCAACTACCTCCTCTGGCAGCTTGTTCCATACACCCACCACCCTCTGTGTGAAAAAGTTACCCCTCAGATTCCTATTAAATCTTTTCCCCTTCATCTTGAACCCATGTCCTCTGGTCCTCGATTCCCCAACTCTGTGCAAAAGACTCCACCCGATCTATTCCTCTCATGATTTTGTAAATCATAGAAACATAGAAATTAGGTGCAGGAGTAGGCCATTCGGCCCTTCGAGCCTGCACCGCCATTCAATATGATCATGGCTGATCATCCAACTCAGTATTCCGTACCTGCCTTCTCTCCATACCCCCTGATCCCCTTAGCCACAAGGGCCACATCTAACTCCCTCTTAAATATAGCCAATGAACTGGCCTCAACTCCAGAGATTCACCACCCTCTGCGTGAAAAAAGTTCTTCTCATCTCGGTTTTAAAGGTTTCCCCTTTATCCTTAAGCTGTGACCCCTTGTCCTGGACTTCCCCAACATCGGGAACAATCTTCCTGCATCTAGCCTGTCCAACCCCTTAAGAATTTTGTAAGTTTCTATAAGATCCCCTCTCAATCTTCTAAATTCTAGAGAGTATAAACCAAGTCTATCCAGTCTTTCTTCATAAGACAGTCCTGACATCCCAGGAATCAGTCTGGTGAACCGTCTCTGCACTCCCTCTATGGCAATAATGTCCTTCCTCAGATTTGGAGACCAAAACTGTACGCAATACTCCAGGTGTGGTCTCACCAAGACCCTGTACAACTGCAGTAGAACCTCTCTGCTCCTATACTCAAATCCTTTTGCAATGAAAGCTAACATACCATTCGCTTTCTTTACTGCCTGCTGCACCTGCATGCCTACCTTCAATGATTGGTGTACCATGACACCCAGGTCTCGCTGCATCTCCCCTTTTCCCAATCGGCCACCATTTAGATAATACAGGTGTGAAATCAAGGTGTGATGAGCCTTTCTCTGACTTGGTCTGTAATGGACGATGAGTGACAAGGCTTTGCTAAGTGCTCTATCTTGTTCAGTTATGGTCAAGCAGTAATGAGTCTTTACCCGACTCGGTCAGGAATGGTCAAGGTGTCACGGCCCTTTACTAAGCCGTCTATCTCGGTCAGGAATGGTCAAGGTGTGACGATGACCCCTTTGCTGAGATCTCAGTTTGTCCACAGGTGGCCGTGTTGCTGATGGACACACAGGGAACATTCGACAGCCAGTCAACTCTCCGAGACTCTGCCACCGTGTTTGCCCTCAGCACCATGATCAGCTCCATGCA
Organism: Leucoraja erinaceus; assembly: GCF_028641065.1. Lineage (NCBI taxonomy): Eukaryota > Metazoa > Chordata > Chondrichthyes > Rajiformes > Rajidae > Leucoraja > Leucoraja erinaceus. The sequence continues at coordinate 66,897,666 of NC_073385.1, forward strand.
GGTACCACCCTCCCCTCTTCTCTCCTCCCCTAATCCTCCCCTCCCCTCTCCTCTCCTCTCCACCCCTCCCCTCTCCTCTCCTCTCCTCCCCTCTCCTCTCCTCTCCTCTCCCTCCCCTCCTCACCTCTCCTCTCCTCCCCTCCCCTCTCCTCTCCTCTCCCCTCCCCTCTCCTCTCCTCTCCTCTCCTCTCCTCCCCTCCCCTCCCCTCTCCTCCTCCCTCCCCTCTCCTCCCCTCTCCTCCCCCTCCCCTCTCCTCTCCTCCCCTCTCCTCTCCTCTCCTCTCCTCTCCCCTCTCCTCCCCTCCCCCCCCTCCCCCCCCCTCCCCCCCCTCCCCTCCCCCCCCCCCCCCTCTCCTCTCCTCTCCTCTCCTCTCCTCTCCTCCCCTCTCCTCCCCTCCTCTCCTCTCCTCTCCTCTCCTCCCCTCTCCTCTCTCCTCTCCTCTCCTCCCCTCTCCTCCCCTCCCCTCCCCCCTCTCCTCTCCTCCTCTCTCCTCCTCTCCTCCCCTCTCCTCTCCCCTCTCCTCTCCTCTCTTCTCCCCTCCCCTCCCCTCTCCTCTCCTCTCCTCTCCTCTCCTCTCCCCTCCTCCCCCTCCCCTCCTCCCTATCTCCTCTCCTCTCCTCCCCTCCCCTCCCCCTCCTCCCCTCCCCTCCCCTCCCCTCTCCTCTCCTACCCTCTCCTCCCCTCCCCTCTCCTCTCCTCTCCTCTCCTCCCCTCTCCTCCCCTCTCCTCTCCTCACCTCTCCTCCCCTCCTCCCCTCTCCTCCTCTCCCCCTCCCCTCCCCTCCCCTCTCCTCTCCTCTCAATCCCTCCTCACTCCTCTCCTCCCCCCTCCCCTTCCCCTCCCTCCCCTTCCCCTCCCCAACCCTCCCCTACCCTCCCCACCCCTCCCTTCCCCACCTGCTGCAATCAATTTGAGCGAGTTTCTGTCTAATACCTTCAAAGTTGACCTTGTTCTAATTTATAATTTTAACTCGTGGGCCCAAACTGACTATCCATACCTATCTTAAACCTAATAGTACGGTGGTCACTGGTCCCAAAACACTCATCCATAAGGTCATAAGTGATAGGAGCTGAATTAGGCCATTCGGCCCATTACAGAAATGTTAGGTGTTGCATTTTGGGACGTCTAACAAGGGCAGGACCTACACAGTGAATGGGAGGCTTCTGGGGAATGTTGTAGAGCAGAGGGATCTAGGAGTACAGGTGCGTGGTTCCTTGAAGGTCAAGTCACAGGTAGATAAGGTGGTCAAAAATGCTTTTGGCACATTGACCTTCATCAGTCAGAGTATTGAGTATAGAAGTTGGGAGGTCATGTTGCAGTTGTACAAGATGTTGGTGAGACCACGTTTAGAATATTGTGTTCAGTTCTGGGCACCATGTTATAGGGAATGTGTTGTCAAGCTGGAAAGGGTACAGAGAAGATTTAGGAGGATGTTGCCAGGATTCGAGGGTCTGAGCTGTAGGGGAAGGTTGAGTAGGCTGAGACTATTTCTTGGAGCGCAGGAGGATGTGGGATGGTCTTATAAAGGTGTATAAAATTATGAGAGGAATAGATCGGGTAGATGCACGGTCTTTTGCCCAGACTAAGGGAATTGAAAACCGGAAGACATAGGATTAAGGTGAGGGGGAAAGATTTAATGGGAACTTTAGAGGTAACTATTTCACACAATGGGTGTGGGTGTATGGAACAAGCTGCCAAACAAGGTAGTTGAGGCTGGGACTATTGTAACGTTTAAGAAGCATTTAAACAGAAGCATGGATTGGACAGGTTCGGAGGGATATGGGCCAAACACATGCGGGTAGGATTAGAGTAGATGGTGCATGTTGGTTGGCATGGGCTAGTTGGGCCGAAGGGCCTGTTCCTGTACAGTATGACTCAATCTTGGATCAATTTAGCTGCACATCACTTGACGTGTGAACAAACCTGTTCTTTAACTCTTTAAACCCCAGTAACACTGACATTCTCAGGGTAGAGGAATGTTTTGCATGCTGTCCACACGGATCAGATATATCGTACATGGGTTCCATCAGTTCAAACTGAACCTCAGGGGCAACTTTTTCACTCGGAGGGTTAGTCTATAGCTGGAATGAGCAGCCAGAGGAAGTGGATACAATTACAACTATTAAAGGATATATGGATATGAAGATAGGGTGTGAAGAAGGGTTTCGGCCCGAAACGTTGCCTATTTCCTTCGCTCCATAGATGCTGCTGCACCCGCTGAGTTTCTCCAGCTTTTTTGTGTAACCTCCTCCCCAGAGATGCTGCCTGTCCCGCGGAGTTATCCAGCATTTTGTGTCCGTCTTTTTATGGATAGGAAGGGTTACGATACAGGCAGTTGTGTTTAAGAAGGAACTGCAGATGCTGGAAAATCGAAGGTAGACAAAAGGGCTGGAGAAACTCAGCGGGTGCAGCAGCCTTACGATACAGGCAAATGGGGCTAGCACATTCTGCCAACCTGATCAGCATGGGCAGGATGGGCGGAAGGGCCTGTTTCCGTGCGGTACAGCTCGGTGAGTCTGCCTGACTGACGCTCCGAGTCCCTCCAGCACGATGTTGCGAGGTGGTTGCTCCCAGAGGCCACACAGCTGCTTCCCCCGCTCGCAGGGAGAGAGAGAGCAAACAAGCAGAGTCAATATCCCAGCCTGGCGCTGGCTACAGACAGAGCGAGCGAGCGAGGGGTGACCTTCCCCGCAGCTGTTGGCGCCACGGTGTCCAGTCCAGGGGCCGCAGCGAGGAACGGTGGCTGTGGAGACTGTGGAGCGAGCCAGCGAGCTCACACCCCTTGCAACCTGTAGCTGTCACCTGTCTGACCTACAGTGTCTCCCAGTGTGGGTCAGGCACAGTGCTGACCATGTCAGATGCAGAGCACGGCTGTCACTGTGTGGGACACACTGTATCAGGTCAAGTCAAGTTTATTCGCCACATACACATACGAGATGTGTAGTGAAATGAAAAGTGGCAATGCTCGCAGACTTTGTGCAAAAAGACAAACAAACAAACAAACTACAAACAGAATGGAACAGATATTCTTTTACATATTACCTATTGTGGTAGGAAGGAAAAAGGAAAAAAACAACAATTTAAAAAAAACAGTAGACTGGTCCCTGGTGAGGTAGGAGTTTACAGTCCTAATGGCCTCTGGGAAGAAACTCCTTCTCAACCTTAGGAGATTGAGGGGGGATCTTATAGAAACTTACAAAATTCTTAAGGGGTTGGACAGGCTAGATGCAGGAAGATTGTTCCCGATGTTGGGGAAGTCCAGGACAAGGGGTCACAGCTTAAGGATAAGGGGGAAATCCTTTAAAACCGAGATGAGGAGAACTTTTTTCACACAGAGAGTGGTGAATCTCTGGAACTCTCTGCCACAGAGGGTAGTTGAGGCCAGTTCATTGGCTATATTTAAGAGGGAGTTAGATGTGGCCCTTGTGGCCAAGGGGATCAGAGGGTATGGAGAGAAGGCAGGTACGGGGGTACTGAGTTGGATGATCAGCCATGATCATATTAAATGGCGGTGCAGGCTCGAAGGGCCGAATGGCCTACTCCTGCACCTAATTTCTATGTTTCTATGTTAACCTCTCCGTATCAGTAACAATGCCCACTCCGTGTCCCTGTGTACACTATATCTCAAGTGAACGGCTGGTCATTGATTCACTGCACATGTCTCCGGTGCTGGCACTTAATGTGCCTTCGTCTCATCAACCTTCTTCAATCACTTCCACACAGTCATCATTTTTTATCATGACCGTACACCGTGTGGAGTTGTTACAGTGTGCAGAAGGCCGTTTGGCCCATCGAGTCTGTGCTGGGTTTAGTTTGTGGTCACGTGTACCGAGGTACAGTGAAAAGCTTTTGTTGCGTGCTAACCAGTCAGGGGAAAGACAACACATGATTAAGTGGAGAAATCCTGGCAGCTCGTTCCACAGAGTCCTTTCATTGAACCTCTCTCCATCCAAGTCAAGTTTAGTTTTTAGTTTAGAGATACAGCGCGGAAACAGGCCCTTCGGCCCACCAAGTCCACACCGACCAGCGATCCCCGCACACTAACACTATCCTACACACGCTGGGGACAATTTACATTTATACCAAGCCAATTAACCTACAAACCTGCACGTCTTTGCTGTGTGGGAGGGAACCGAAGATCTCAGAGAAAACCCACGTGGTCACTTGGAGAACGTGCAAACTCCGTACAGACAGCACCCGTGGTCAGGATCGAACCCGGGTCTCTGGCGCTGTGAGGCAGCAGCTCTACTGCTGTGTCACCGTGCTAAAGTCCAATGGAACATGGACCGTGTTTTCCCGCCCCTCCCATATTCTCGCATGTGCATCATTCCCAGTCCTCATGATGTTATTCCTTGCCTTTTCCCAACGAGCTGATCACGGTTTTGCTTTTATCTCAACTGCCTGTCCTCCCTTTTCTGTCCTTTTTCTCAACAGCCAGCGCAACCCCACAAGCCGACGATACTGTGTTATGGCAACCTGCATTAGAAGTAGGGAGAGGAGAGGACACTGTCGAGAGATGTTGGCAATGAGCAGAAGGATGTTTATCAAAGGTCGTTAGTGTACACCAGGGACTGACTTTGAGAAGCTCCGTATATCAGAATATGATGAAGTAACATTGTGGATTGCTACTAATTGGCATTGTGGAAAGATACTGTGTGCTTTTGTAACTTCCACTCTGAAGGGATACCATGAAGTTATGGATTCTGGGCAACAGTTCGATTCACTTCTACCCCATTGCGGACATTAGACTTTGTTTAGTTTAGGTTTAGCTTAGAGATACAGTGTGGAAACGGGCCCTTCGGCCCACCGAGTCCGTACCGTCCATCGCACACTAACCGCACGGACCAGCATTCCCCGCACACTAACCGCACGGACCAGCATTCCCCGCACACTAACGCTACCCTACATGCACTGGGGACACTTTAACATTTATACCAAGACAATGAACCTACAAACCTGCATGTCTTTGGAGTGTGGGGGGAATCCGAAGATCTTGGTGGAAACCCACGCAGGTCACGGGGAGAACATACAAACTCTGTACAGACAGCACCCGTAGTCAGGATCGAACCAGGCTCTCTGGCGCTGTAAGGCAGCAACTCTAACGCTGCGCCATTGTAACGCCCGCCGTATCTCTGGAACTGATGCGCTACAATGCTTAGGACTATATTCTGCATTCTGTATTGTCCCCTTTGCTCTACCTATTGTCCTTGAGTTTGCCGTGATCTGTTTGGATAGCATGCGAATCACTGTACCTCGGTAAACCAGAATGGCAACAAATCCGCATTGTGCAACTTCTAAATGACACCGATTGTAGTGTCTTAAATGTAACAGTCTGCATTCACTTTCCCCAGGTGTACAACTTGTCTCAAAATATTCAGGAAGATGACCTCCAGCATTTACAGGTAAATGGAGCTGTGTTTTATACCCACCAGACCCGCAGTTGGCTGTTTCCAGGGTCGATCAGAGATAGACACAAAATGCTGGAGTAACCCTGGAGTCTGAGGAAGGGTCTCAACTAGGGTCGCCAACATTCTCACTCCCAAATAAGCGACAAAAGGTCAAAATACGGGACAAATTCCCCACGGCAATTCGTTGACCGACTCGGCCGTGTCTGGGTGAATGATGAGTTGTCCCGGGTGCTGGACTGCACACAAAGCCCAGCCGGCGGGCCAGCTGAGGAGTTTTGGCCCGGGGCCCCGTCCAACTCATGAACCGATGATCGGCCGTGAGAAGGAGGGGCGGTGGTGTCGGCGGTAAGCGAAGGTCCGAAGGTCGGACAGCTGGCCGGGCTGCACTACCACGGGCGAGGTGCTGCTGCTGCACTCCATGGGCTGCACTACGTCGGGACGGGTGAGGCGGGGCCAGACACGGCGCTCTGACCCGACAGTCCCCTCGACCCGAGTAGTAGCGGTCAAATACGGGACAAGGGCGGTCCCGTACAGGACAAACCAAGTTAGCCCGATATACGGGATGTCCCGGCTAATACGGGATTGTTGGCAACCCTAGTCTCAACCCGAAACGTCACCCATTCCTTCTCTCCAGAGATGCTGCCAGTCCCGTTGAGTTACTCCAGCATTTTGTGTCTACGGTGTAAACTAGCATCTGCAGTTCCTCCCCACTCAACAGGGCCAATCATTTACACCCTCTCCTTGTTCCATCTGCAGCTTTTCACAGAATATGGACGTCTTGCGATGGAAGAAACGTCTCAGAAACCCTTTCAGGTGAGCAAGGCTCAGTGTCTTACACTGCAACGTGAAAGAATGTTAATTCATTGAATTAGACGGTGATGTGCAGTCTACATTTCAAGTTACGTAATGCATTTGCTGTTGTGCTATTTTGGTATTTTTATTTTCTTGCGCTCTTAACACCAGGCAGCTGCTGCCAGATTGTTTTTGTGTCAGTTTGGTTGAAGCTACAACTGTAGAAGAGTACAGCACAAGAACAGGCCCTTCGGCCCACAGTGTCTGTGCCAAGCATGATGCCGATACCTGCATGTTATCCATACCCCATCATTCCCTGCTATTTTTAAGAGCCCTATCTAGCTCTCTCTTGAAAGCAGGAGAGTTTGTGTGAAGGCCTGGGCTTGAAACATATAAGATTGTTAAGGGTTTGGACACGCTAGAGGCAGGAAACATGTTCCCGATGTTGGGGGAGTCCAGAACCAGGGGCCACAGTTTAAGAATAAGGAGTAAGCCATTTAGAACGGAGACGAGGAAACACTTTATCTCACAGAGAGTGGTGAGTCTGTGGAATTCTCTGCCTCAGGGGGCGGTGGAGGCCGGTTCTCTGGATGCTTTCAAGAGAGAGCTATAACCATATAACCATATAACAATTACAGCACGGAAACAGGCCATCTCGACCCTTCTAGTCCATGCCGAACACATAATCTCCCCTAGTCCCATATACCTGCGTTCAGACCATAACCCTCCATTCCCTTCCCATCCATATAACTATCCAATTTATTTTTAAATGATAAAAACTAACCTGCCTCCACCACCTTCACTGGAAGATAGGGCTCTTAATGATAGCGGAGTCGGAGGATATGGGGAGAAGGCAGGAACGGGGTACTGATTGGGGATGATCAGCCATGATCACATTGAATGGCAGTGCTGGCTCGAAGGGCCGAATGGCCTACTCCTGCACCTATTGTCTATTGTCCACAATTGCCTGCACTTTCAAGTGGTGTCGGATGGAGCTTCCCCCCCAAACCATGCTGTGATGCATCGCAATAAAATGCTTTGGGGACACATCAAACTTCCTAAGCCTTCTACGGAAGTCGAGGGGTTGGTTGGTGTGCTTTCATGGCCATGGCTTCAATGTGGGTGGTCCAGGACAAGTCCTATGAATTTGAAGCTCTCAACCATCTGTGCCGTCAATGCAGACTGGGGTCTGGGCACCACTTTTCCACCAGCTCAGCCCGAAGACCATCCACTGTTGAATCTTCATTTCTCAGCTCCGAGCTGCTCCCTTAGAGGGATATGGATTATGTGGAGACAGATAAGAGATGGTGAAGGGTCCCGACCCCGAAACGTCACTCTATTCCTTTTCTCCAGACACGCTGCCGGACCCGCTGAGTTACTCCACTCTTATCTTTGGTTTAAACCAGCATCTGCAGTTCCTTCCTGCGCAGATGAGAGATGGCCTTGGCATTATGTTTGGCACCAACGTCTGTTCCTGCTCTGTACTGTTGTGTGTTTTATGTACATCAACTACCAGTGTGTTTGCAAGTGAAACCCCTTCTCCCCCAATGTGGCTGGTTGACTAAAGATGCTTTTCTCTTCTTGCAGTCTCTGATATTTCTCGTCCGTGATTGGAGTTTCCCGTATGAGTTCAACTACGGTCTGGACGGAGGTATCAAGTTCCTGGAGAAACGTCTGAAGGTTTGTGTGGATCGGTTCCAGTTAATTGAGAATAACCCCAAGGCTGCTGCAGTTCTGGGTGCACCAGCTAAAAGTAGATACAGAGGCACAAAGATACTGGAGAGTGTCTGAAGAAGGGTCTCGAACCGAAACGTCACCTATTCCTTTTCTCCAGAGATGCTGCCTGGCCTGCTGAGTTATGCCCCTGTCCCACTTAGGAAACCTGAATGGAAACCTCTGGAGACTTTGTGCCCCACCCAAGGTTTCCGTGCGGTTCCTGGAGGTTTTTGTCAGTCTCCCTACCTGCTTCCACTACCTGCAACCTCCGGCAACCACCTGCAACCTCCGGGAAACGCACGGAAACCTTGGGTGGGGCGCAAAGTCTCCAGAGGTTTCCGTTCAGGTTTCCTAAGTGGGACAGGGGCATTACTCCAGCTTTTTGTGTCCACCTGCAGATACTGGATTCTGGGTGCTGGAGGAACTCATGGAGTCGGGCAGCATCTGCGGAGGGAATGGACAGAAGACGTTCCAGGCCCGACAGAGGGAAACATCACCTGTCCATTCCCCCCACGGATGCTGCCTGACCTGTTGAGTTCCTCCAGCACTTTGTGTTTTACCAAAAGCTAATGGCGCCTGGTGCTCAGGTGTGGCCATGATGGTGTTAATGACCACAGGTGAAGTTCTGGTGGCTAATGTTGTGTTATTATTTGACAAGCCAGAGAATTACAGGTAGAATCTGAGAATCAAGGGAGATGGAGACTAGAGATATGTGGAAGGGTAAGGTGTGAAAATGACAAATCAAAGCAGACGATGATCAAGGAAATGTTGAATGGTTGGTAGACAAAAGTGCTGGAGAAACTCAGTGGGTGCAGCAGCATCTATGGAGCGAAGGAAATAGGCAACGTTTCGGGCCGAAACCCTTCTTCAGACTGATGCAGGGTGGGTGGGGAGGGGGGAGGAAGAAAGGGGAAAGGAAGAGGAGGAGCCAGAGGGCTGAGGGAGAGCTGATAATGGGAGGAGACAGCAAAGGCTACCGGAAATTGGAGAATTCAATGTTCATGCCGCTAGGGTGCAGACTGCCCAAACGGAATACGAGGTGCTGCTCCTCCAATTTCCGGTGGTGCTCACTCTGGCCATGGAGGAGGCCCAGGACAGAGAGGTCGGATTCGGAATGGGAGGGGGAATGACAGCCTGGTGAGCCTGATGTCAATGGTGGGAGAGATGTTGGCGGGGGTTCTGAGGGACAAGATCTACCAGTCTGAAGAAGGGTCTCGACCCAAAACTTCGCCTATTCCTTCGTTGCATAGATGCTGCCTCACCCGCTGAGATTCTCCAGCATTTTTGTCTACCAGTATTCGCATCGGCATGGACTGATGAGGATCTTTCAGCATGGCTTTGTGAACCACTTTCGTGTTTAGTTTAGACAAAAATGCTGGAGAAACTCAGCGTTTATCCAGGGTTGCAACCTTTCTCACTCCCAAGTAAGGGACAAGAGGTCAAAATACGGGACAAATTCCCGACGGCAATTCATTGACCGACTGGGCCGTGGCTGGGTGAATGATGAGTTGGCCCGGGTGCTGGACTGCACACAAAGCCCAGCCGGCGGGCCAGCTGAGGAGTTTTGGCCCGGGGGCCAGCGCGACATCGTGCGCAAAGTCCGGTGCCCCGTCCAACTCGTGAACCGATGATCGGCCGTGAGAAGGAGGGGTGGTGGTGTCGGAGGTAAGCGAAGGTCCGAAGGTTGGACAGCTGGCCGGGCTGCCGACCGACGGGGCCACGGGCGAGGCGCTGCTGCTGCTGCTGCTGCACTCCACGGGCTGCACTACGTCGGGACGGGTGAGGCGGGGCCGGACGCGGCACTCCGACCCGACTGTCCCCTCGACCCGAGTAGTAGCAGTCAAATACAGGACAAGGGTGGTCCCGTACGGGACAAACCAATGTAGCCCAATATACGGGATGTCCCGGCTAATACGGGACAGTTGGCAACCCTAGGTTTAATCCACACCCCTTGACAAGGCCCGGGCACTGTGTGGAATTGTTGATGCTGGCAAGGTGCTGTGTGCTACATCTGATTTTCTCTCCCCCACCCCATCCTACCCTTTCCACATGCCTTGCAGATCTCAGAAAACCAGCATGAAGAGCTACAGAACGTCAGGAAGCACATTTATTCCTGTTTCACAGACATATCCTGCTTCCTCATGCCTCACCCGGGCTTGAAAGTGGCCACTAATCCCAACTTCGATGGACGGCTGAAAGGTAACGATTCGGCAGCAACTGCAACAGTTCAGGGGTTTTCAAATAGAGTTATTCAACTATTTACAATGCGATTTACAATACTAAACTATTCAAAACAAACGCACCATCATAATACAACTAAAACAAATATTCTTCAATAACTATTTCCCCATCCTTATGAAGGATGCATTCCACGCCCCGCGGTGCCCAGCGGTCCCCGAAATCCCCCATGGTGCCCGTGGACAGCGCGTAGTCCCGCGCTAGTGTCATCCGGGTGCGGACGTAACCCCAGAAAAGGGGCAGGCAGCCGGCCCGGGCAGAGCCCTCTTCAGCCTGGCGCCGTGACCCACGGTGGCCAGCTTGGCCAGGCCCAGGCAACAATGCAGGGGCGTGTTTCTGCAACAGTGCAGGGATGTGTTTCAGCAACAGTGCAGGGATGTGTTTCAGCAACAGTGCATGGATGTGTTTCAACAACAGTGCAGGGATGTGTTTCAGCAACAGTGCAGGGATGTGTTTCAGCAACAGTGCTGGGATGTGTTTCAGCAACAGTGCATGGGTGTGTTTCAGCAACAGTGCAGGGATGTGTTTCTGCAACAGTGCATGGCCGTGTTTCAGCAACAGTGCTGGGATGTGTTTCAGCAACAGTGCATGGGTGTGCTTCAACAACAGTGCAGGGATGTGTTTCAGCAACAGTGCATGGGTGTGTTTCAACAACAGTGCAGGGATGTGTTTCAGCAACAGTGCTGGGATGTGTTTCAGCAACAGTGCATGGGTGTGTTTCAACAACCGTGCAAGGATGTGTTTCAGCAACAGTGCAGGGATGTGTTTCAGCAACAGTGCAGGGATGTGTTTCAGCAACAGTGCTGGGATGTGTTTCAGCAACAGTGGATGGGTGTGTTTCAGCAACAGTGCAGGGATGTGTTTCTGCAACAGTGCATGGCCGTGTTTCAGCAACAGTGCATGGCCGTGTTTCAGCAACAGTGCAAGGATGTGTTTCAGCAACAGTGCAGGGATGTGTTTCAGCAACAGTGCAGGGATGTGTTTCTGCAACAGTGCATGGATGTGTTTCTGCAACAGTGCATAGATGTGTTTCTGCAACAGTGCATGGATGTGTTTCAGATACTTGGACTTCACTGATGTTTAAACAATCTGTAAATGTTTTAGTCGACTGGATTACACATCAGTGGAAATGTACTTTGTTGAAGCAGGAAACTATAAACTGAAATCTATGTTGTGTGTTGCCAGAGATCGATGACGAGTTTGTAAAATACCTGAAGGTTCTGGTCTGCTGGCTTCTCAGCCCCGAAAACCTGGAGTTGAAAGAAATTAATGGAAATAACATCACTGGTCGTGGACTTGTGGAATATTTCAAGGTAACGATATCCTGTCTTAAGCTGGTAACACTATGAAAATGCTCATGTTGTCTGAATCATAGTTCTCTCAAACTCCCATCAATAATGATTTATTTTAGTTTAGCTTAGAGATACAGCGCGGAAACAGGCCCTTCAGCCCACCGAGTCCGTGCCGACCAGCGATCCCCGCATATTAACACTACCCTACACGCTCAAGGAACAGTTTACATTTATACCAAGTATACAGACCCAAGCCAATTCACCTACAAGCCCGTACGTCTTTGGAGTGTGACAGGAAACTGACGATCCTGGAGAAAACCCACGCAGGTCACGAGGAGAACGTGCAAACTCCGTACAGACAGCACCCGTAGTCAGGATCGAACCCCGGTCTCTGGTGCTGGATGGCAGCAACTCTACCGCTGTGCCACCCATCATCTTTACATTTTTGCATGACTTTCATTCATATATGTTCATAGATGTTCTACATCTCTCTACGTCTATATCTCTCGTTTCCCACTCCCCTGACACTCAGTCTGAAGAAGGGTCTCGACCGAAACGTCACCCATTCCTTCTCTCCACAGATGCTGCCTGTCCCACTGAGTTACTCCAGCATTTAGTGTTTGTCTTTGTTGTAAACCAGCATCTGCAGTTCCCTCGTTCACCTCCCGTCCATATATCTGTCCAAACAGCTTTATAAAAATGGTGATTGTATCCGTTTCCAAAGCTTCCTCTGGCTTCTCTCTGAAGGTGGTGCCTGCTCATGTTTTGTTGTTATTCATTGAGTTGTGAAGTATCCCCACTTGTGAATGTCGTGCGGGGACACTGGAGATGTTCTAAGTTATATGTGGCATGCCAAGTGAGGGCCACGGTGGCGCAGCGGTAGAGTTGCTGCCTTACAGCGCCAGAGACCCGGGTTCCATCCTGATTACGGGTGCTGTCTGTACGGCGTTTGTACGTTCTCCCCGTGACCTGCGTGGGTTTTCTCCGAGATCTTTGGTTTCCCACACACTCCAAAGACGTACAGGTTTGTTGTAAATGTAAAATTGTCCCTAGTGGGTGTAGGATAGTGTTAGTGTGCGGGGATCGCTGGTCGGCACGGACTCGGTGGGCCGAAGGGCCTGTTTCCGCGCTGTATCTCTAAGCTCGTGGGACTTGTGTCTATTATGTTAAGGAAATTGTGCATCTATTATGGATCTATTCCAGGGCTATTGTGCAACCCCGGAAGTGGCGGCACTGTTAACAGCTGCGGCTCGCCTGCAGTCCGTCTGTCTTTACTTTTTACTGGTGTTTTTTTTGTCTTGTTTTGGTTAAGTTTTAGTTTGTTGGGTTGTGATAGAGGGGTGAAACATGTTCTCTGTCTCTTCCTTCGGGGGAATGCGACTTTTTCGTGTCGTATCCCCCTTCTCTGCCTCTGTCTGCGCTGAGGCCTAATGGCGGAGCTGGTGGCCTCCAGCCTGCGACTGACCCCGAGGCTCCGGAGGCAGAGCCAGCCAGGACTCACCAACGAGAGGCTGGCCGTCTTCGGGGCTGAGGCAGCGGTGGCCCGACTTGCTGGTGCGGCGTTCTGGCTTTCGGCGGCTGCCTGGAGCTGATGCAGCGGGGCTCGGAGCTGATGCAGCGGGGCTCGGAGCTGATGCAGCGGGGCTCGGAGCTGAGACTGCAGGACCCGGAGCGGAGACTGTGGGACCTGGAGCTGGGGCGGTGGCCCGGAGCTGATGCTGTGGTGGGCTGTCTCGGAGCGGAGACGGCGTTCCGGCTTTCGGCGGCGGCGACATCACCACGGCGGTCCGCTGGACTGGAGGGCGGCATCTTCGGCCTGGATCGCCTCAGCACAGAGGGAGAACAAGGAGGGAAGAGACGGAGACTAAGACTTTGCCTTCATCACAGTGAGGATGTGCTTGGTGAACTCACTGTGGTGGATGTTTAATTTGTGTTTATTGTATATGTTTTGTTATTATTGATTCTGTGTTTGACTGCAGGCAACATAATTTCGTTCAGACCGAAAGGTCTGAATGACAATAAAGGAATCTAATTCTAATTCTAATTCTAATGTTTGAATAGATTTGCTTACAATTAAAACACAAAGTATACACTTGTGCTATAAGACTAGGATCAGCGTACAACCAAGCAAACCAAGCCCAAAGCCAAAGTCGTATCTGAACTGTGTAGGAAGGAACTGCAGATGCTGGTTTACACTGAAGATAGACACAGAATGCTGGAGTAACTCAGCGGGTCAGGCAGCATCTCTAGAGGGAAGGAATGGGTGACGTTTCGGGTCAAGATCATCTCAACCCGAAACGTCTCCCATTCCTTCTCCAGAGATGCTGTCTGTCTCGCTGAGTTACTCCAGCATTCTGTGTAGTATCTAAACTCTTTATACCAACTTATGCTAAGGACAATAACTGACTCCATATGCAATAGTAAACTATCTACATATTAACAAGCATGTAAAAACTGATGGTGTAGATGCAAGTATATCATTGAGGTTTACTGGGGCCCTTCTGCAGTTGTACAGAGCCCTAGTGAGGCCACACCTGGAGTATTGTGTGCAGTTTTGGTCCCCTAATTTGAGGAAGGACATTCTTGCTATTGAGGTAGTGCAGCATAGGTTTACAAGGTTAATTCCCGGGATGGCGGGACTGTCATATGCTGAGAGAATGGAGCGGCTGGGCTTGTACACTCTGGAGTTTAGAAGGATGAGAGGGTATCTCATTAAAACATATAATATTGTTAAGGGCTTGGACACGCTAGAGGCAGGAAACATGTTCCCGATGTTGGGGGAAGCCCAGAACCAGGGGCCACACAGTTTAAGAATAAGGAGTAAGCCATTTAGAACGGAGACGAGGAAACACTTTTTCTCACAGAGAGTGGTGAGTCTGTGGAATTCTCTGCCTCAGGTGGAAGCAGGTTCTCTGGATACTTTCAAGAGAGAGCTAGATAGGGCTCTTAAAAGTAGCGGAGTCAGGGGATATGGGGAGAAGGCAGGAACGGGGTACTGATTGGGGATGATCAGCCATGATCACATTGAGTGGCGGTGCTGGCTCGAAGGGCCGAATGACCTCCTCCTGTACCTATTGTCTATTGTTTATTGTTATCAAGTGGGCACCTCCCTTCACTGGTGTTTCGTTGTTAGGCCCACAACACCTCGGGAAGACTCAACAGTTAATTCTGGTGCCCCAGAACCAACCCCCTCACTACCTGCTCTCACCACCTATGCTGCCAATATCTACTAAATAAAGGAAACTACAGGTGATTAATTCACTCAAACAAAGGCCACACACTCGCATCCTGTTTTACACTTGTCCTAACCCATCATTAAACAGTCGTAGCAGCACAAATATCACCCTCACATTGTTGGCTGCTGTAAGAGGCAACAGTGCTGGGTGGGATGGTTACTTGGAGACGCTCCCAAGATCACAGGCGTTCAGCGTGATCACTCACTTGTCTCTGCATCGCATCCGTGGAAATTAGTCATAAGATCATAAGTGATAGGAGCAGAATTAGGCCGTTCGGCCCATCGAGTCTACTCCACCATTCAATCATGGCTGATCTACTATTTATTTCATTCCCCTTACATGTTTTTCCTCTACCTGCTAAATTTTTGTAAGGTGTCCTTGAGACTCTTGAAAGGCACCCATAAATAAAAAAAATTATTATTATTATTATTATTATCTATCTCGCCCTCCTAACCCCATTCTCCTGCCTTCTCCCCATAACCCCTGACACCCGTACTAATCAAGAATCTATCTTCTCCGCCTTAGAAATTTCTACTGACTTGTGGCCTCCACAGCCTCCTGTGGCAAAGAATTCCCCAGATTCACCACCCTCTGACTAAAGAAATTCCTCCTCATCTCCTTCTTAAAGGAACATCCTTTAATCCTGAGGCTATGACCTCTAGTCCTAGACTCTCCCACGAGTGGAAACATCCTCCCCACATCCACTCTATCCAGGCTTTTCATTATTCGATACGTTTCAGTGAGGTCCCCCCTCAACCTTCTAAACTCCAGCGAGTAAAGGCCCAGTGCTGTCAAACACTCATCATATGCTAACCCACTCATTCCTGGGATCATTCTTGTAAACCTCCTCTGGACCCTCTCCAGAGCAAGCACATCCTTCCTCAGATTTGGGGCCCAAAATTACTTGCACTACTCCAAATGCGGCCTGATAGAGCCACAACCCTATTGGTACTCGTGAAAACGTCATTCGGCAAGCTGGGCCGAAGGGCCAGTGCCATGTGACTCAACGTCATTATCCTTGTGTCAGAGTGATACAGCGTGGAAACAGGCCCTTCAGCCCAACTTGCCCAGACCGGCCAACATGTCCCAGCTACACTAGTCCCACCTTGGTCCTTATCCCTCCAAACTGTCCTATCCATGTACCTGTCTAACTGTTTCTTAAACCTTGGGATAGTCCCAGCCTCAACTACCTCCTCTGGCAGCTTGTTCCATACACTCACTAACCTTTGTGTGAAAAAGTTACCCCTCAGATTCCTATTAAATCTTTTCCGCTTCACCTTAAACCTATGTCCTCTGGTTCTCGATTCCCCTACTCTGGGCACGAAACTCTGTGCAATTCCCCGATCTATTCCTCTCATGATTTTATACACCTCTATCAGAGCAGAGTCATAACACTTAGTTTGGAACAGACGTGTACTCATGCTGAACTTGACATTTTGTTTGCTTGTTATCACAGGCCTACATTAAGATCTACCAAGGGGAGGAGCTGCCACATCCCAAGTCAATGTTGCAGGTAGAGTAACTTGTTACTGCCATTCTCACTCACTCCACATTATCCGTGCCTGAGACTCTGCCCTTCTGCATACCGACGGCCGACAGCTCCAGAATACATTCAGATGCCTTGTAGCCCTTGAATAAGGAACTGACTCTTCATGGAGCTGAGGTCTGTGTGGCCGAGATGCGAGTTACGACATTCCCACTGGTTGCAAAGGTGCAGTTTCAATCACGGGACCCAGTACTCCAGAGAGTACCAGAGGGAAGGGCCAGCATTGCGTAGTCAGAGGGGCAGAACGGTCTCTGAGATCAGTTGGCCCAGAGACCCAGACTCCACCTCCACTGCAGCTGGGATTATGTCCTGGACTAGAACGAGGAGAGGTTTGCCTTGTACATGTGATTTCAGTGCAGACTGCTGGGCGCCAGAGACCTGGGTTCGATCCTGTCATCGGTTCATGAGTTGGACGGGGCGCCGGGCTTTACGGCAACGTCGTGCCCCCCCCCCCGGGGCCAAAACTCCTCATCTGGCCCCGCCGGCTGGGCTTTGTGTGCAGTCCAGCACCCGGGACAACTCATCATTCACCCAGCCACGGCCCAGTCGGTCAACGAATTGCCGTCGGGAATTTGTCCCGTAGTTTGACCGTTTGTCCCTTATCTGGGAGAGAGAAAGTTGGCAACCCTACTAGTGTGTGTCGGACAGTGTTAGTGTGCAGGGATCACTGGCCGGTACGGACTCGGTGGGCCGAAGGGCCTGTTTCCATGCTGTATATCTAAAGTCTAATGTTTGAACAAATTAATAGAATTTGAGACATTCAACGAACTGACGAAAGGAGGTATTTTTCCTGTTGGTTTGGGGAAGGGCTGCAGTGTCCTGTGGTCACTGGTTTAGTCCACGCTGTGTATCTCCCAGACTCGGACACCATCAGTGGCCGTGAAGCGTGGCTTGAATCTGGACCCTGCCCTCACTTACACAGTATCACAACAAGTGGTTGTTTGATGTATCCTTATATTATTCAATGTTGAATTGCATTACATTGGCTGCAACTGTAGAAAACAAATGTGTAGATATCGCAATTATAAATTTAGTGATACAGCGTGGAAACAGGCCCTTCGGCCCGCATAGTCCACACCAACCCCCGCACGTTAACCCTGTCCAACGCACACAAGGGAACAATTTTACATTTATAACCAAGCCAATTAAGCTACAAACCTGTACATCTTCGGAGTGTGGGAGGAAAACAAAGATCCCGGAGAAAACCCACGGGGAGAATGTACAAACGCCGTACAGACAAGTACCCATAGTCGGGATCGAACCCGGGTCTCTGGCGCTGTGAGGCAGCAACTCCACCGCTGCGCCACCGTGTGGCCCAAAAGTGAACTGTTTGTTAGACCAACAGGTTTAGCGAAAGGCACGGCAGCCATGTTGGCGGATCAAAGATGGTCCTTTGGATAGCTGTGAGGTTCTGTGCAGTTGATGGTGGATCTGGGGATGAGGGGACGGGTAACTCCCGCTGATTGTACTCTCACATGTACAGTGGATCCCACCCACTCTGCCACTGATCCACGACTAGTCCTCCACCGGGAGTTTAACGACACAAGCGGTCCAGCCTCACAGTGTCCATCATCCTCTCACTCTCCGGCATTGTGATGGGCTGACATAGCAAAACTGAGGAGATTCACACTTTTTTTTTTAAACAAATACTTTATTCCAAAAACAAAATCAACATACAAAGTAGTATAGCGTTCGTATCAAAAGCTGCCTGTACCGGCAGTTTACAGACAAAACAAAACGTCAAATTAAAATCCCGCCATCTTTGTCTATAATACAATCGACCTCCCGTGGCGACCAGCGTTGACGGAAGGCCTCCAGAGTCCCCTTGGACACCGCGTGTGTGCCCCCTCTCTAGGGACTCGCGGGCACGGTAGAGTTGCTGCCTTATTATGCCCCTGTCCCACTTAGGAGGTTTTTATCAGTCTTCCTACCTGCTTCCACTACCTGCAACCTCCGGGAACCGCACGGAAACCTTGGGTGGGGCGCAAAGTCTCCAGAGGTTTCCGTTCAGGTTTCCTAAGTGGGACAGGGGCATTTACAGTGAATGCAGCGCCGGAGACCCGGGTTCAATCCCGACTACGGGTGCTGTCTGCACTGAGTTTGTACGTTTTCCCCGTGACCTGTGTGGGTTTTCTCCGAGATCTTCGGTTTCCTCCCACACTCCAAAGACGTACAGGTTTGTAGGTTAATTGGCTTGGTAAATGTTTAAAAAAATTGTTCCCAGTGTGTGTAGGATAGTGTTAATGTGCGGGGATCGCTGGTCGGCGCGGACCCAGTGGGCCGAAGGGCCTGTTTCCGCGCTGTATCTCTAAACTAAACTACAGTAACATCATCGAGGCAGCAAAACAGAAAAACCCCAATTTCAGTTATTGCACTGGTTTATCATAGCCGATCTTGTTCACAGGGCATGTGTATGTTATCCCAAGGGATTTCAACCAATTCTTGATTTCATTAGACATTTATTCATCCATGCCATCTATAGTCCGGTACACATTGTCAAACCTTTGTTATTTGATCTAACCAGTCTTTCTCTCTTTTCATACTGTTAAGGCCACAGCCGAGGCCAACAACTTAGCAGCGGTGGCAGCAGCCAAGGATCTGTACAGCAGAAAGATGGAGGAGGTGAGGAAGCTATGTTACTCTCATGGGACTGCAGTCTATTTGTGTCCTTCAAACGCTGAAACTGGAGTCAACAGGTGCAGGAGTAGGCCATTCGGCCCTTCGAGCCAGCACCACCATTCAATGTGATCATGGCTGATCATCCCCAATCAGTAGCCCGTTCCTGCCTTCTCCCCATATCCCCCGCTATCTCCAACACCCCTGCCTCTAGCGTGTCCAAACCCTTAACCATCTTATATGTTTCAATGGTGGGGCTGTCATCAGCTGGGCTTGTATACTCTGGAGTTTAGAAGGATGAGAGGATATCTTATTGAAACATATAAGATTATTAAGGGTTTGGACACGCTAGAGGCAGGAAACATGTTCCCGATGTTGGGGGAGTCCAGAACCAGGGGCCACAGTTTAAGAATAAGTGGTAGGCCATTTAGCAAGGAGATGAGGAAAAACCTTTTCACCCAGAGAGTTGTGATTCTGTGGAATTCTCTGCCTCAGAGGGCGGTGGAGGCAGGTTCTCTGGATGCTTTCAAGAGAGAGTTAGACAGAGGTCTTAAAGATAGCGGAGTCAGGGGATTTGAGGGAGAAGGCAGGAACGGGGTACTGATTGGGGATGATCAGCCATGATCACATTGAATGGCGGTGCTGGCTCGAAGGGCCGAATGGCCTATTGTCTATTGTCGATTGACATGCTGGTCTTATCTTGAGATGAACACGGGTGAGGTTGTGGGAATGGGAGAGAGCATTCCTTGTCCACTGCTCCTGTCGTACCCACAGAAGGGCCTCCCCTGGCCCACGTTTATCTGGAGGGTCTCCTCCTGGGCCACTGTGGTCTCTGATCTCTACTTCCCTTGGGCAAGGCCATGAAGAAACATCATCTGTCTCCACAGTGCAGCAAGGGTACCCTGCCGCTGCTCACCGGCGCCACCTCTCGCCGACACTCCGCCACTGCAGACCAGCACAGCAGCCGCAGAAATCTGTCACTCAGCCCACCTAGACCTACCTGATCTCCCGGTTGCTGGACACTTTAACTCCCCCTCCCATTCCCACACTGGCCTTTCTGCCCTGGGCCTCCTCCATTGTCAGAGAGAGGCCCAGCACAAATTGGAGGAACAGCACCTCATATTTCGCTTGGGCAGCTTACACCCCAGCGGTATGAACATTGACTTCTCTAACTTCAAGTAGCCCTTGCTGTCCTCTCTCTCCATCCCTCCCCCTTGCTACTTTTCCGACCAGTCTGACTTTCTTCTTAATTATATTTTATCTCTGTTTGCTTTGTTGTCACCTTCCCTTAGCGAACAATGATCTATTCTACATTGTCCTTGTTCCTTCATCTCCTTTGATGTGTTCTTTTCACACCTTACCCTTCCATATTTCTGTGTCTCCCTCTCCCCTGATTCTCAGTCTGAAGGCGGGTCTCGACCTGAAACGTCACCCATTCCTTCTCTCCAGAGATGCTGCCCGTCCCGCTGAGTTACTCCAGCATTTTGTGTCTGTCTTCGATGTTACAAGCAAGCCAGCAGCTCTAGCCCTCGTCGCCAGCTAATCCCACGCTATCAATGCCAGTGTTCTCCTTCACAGCTGCACAGCTGGTGGAGTCAAGGGATATGGGGAGAAGGCAGGCACGGGTTATTGATTGGGGACGATCAGCCATGATCACGGTGCTGGCTCGAAGGGCCGAGTGGCCCCCTCCTGCACCTATTATCTATGTTTCTATGATTCTAATACTCCACCAGATCCTGCTATTTCTCACACCAGGCTGGGTTTTAAATGAACTCGAGGTATGGGGAAAGATTTGATCTGAGATAGACACAAGGAACTGTGCAGATGCTGGAATCTTGAGCAGAACGCTGATCTGTGGAGGGGGAAATCTGTCCACTCCCTCCACAGATGCTGCCTGACTTGCTGAGTTCCTCGAACACTTTGAATTTTGCTGATGTTTAATAGGGAGCTGAGGGGAGGCATTTTCACACAGAGGGTGGTGGGTATATGGAGCAGGTTGCCAGAGAAGATAGGTGAGGCAGGGAACTATAACTGCATTGGCCAAGTCCATGGATAGGAAAGGTCTAGACCAGGGATGGGGAACCTGCGACCTTAAGGCCTCATGTGGTCTTTTAGGCCATAAAGTGCGGCCTTTAGAATGAATCCCAAAATGTTTAATTTTTTAAAAATAATTGTATTTATTAGAAGTACAGTACATTACAATAGTACAAGACAAATATATCTTATTACATTTATTGTACCACTTCATTTTTTAAACTTTAAAAAGAGAGAGAAATAAAGAAAGTAAAGAAAGTGTCAGAAGGTCGTGATATTGTGAAAGAGTGATCAAAAAGAAAGACCCATTAAGCAAAGAGTTAGGGAAAAGAGTTAAGAAATAGGCCATAGAAAAGAAAAAAAGAAAAAGAAACAAACGCTCAATTTGAAGACCGCGCAAAAAGGGATATACCAACTTCGTATTTTTCATCCCCTCCTTACCAGAACCTGACACCATTTATTTTTAAAGTCCTGTTGCACCTTATACTTGTAGTAGGTCGACAAAATGGTGGCATGAATCCAAATTTTGTAGAACAAATCCTTTTATTTTTATTCATATGTTTTTATTCATCTTTTGTTATTTTCATTTTAATCTTTCAATGAATGTATTTAAAATACCCAAGAGTAAAAGAAGATTCTACGAAATAGTCTTATATCTAATTGAAGTTTCTTGGATGCGGCCTTATTAGATTACAGCTAACTTAATGCGGCCTTCCAACATGAAAAGGTTCCCCATCCCCTGGTCTAGAGGAATATTTAGAGGGCCAAATGCATCAGGTGGGACTAGTGTAGATGGGACCAGTGTAGATGGGACCGTGGATGGTGTGGGTATGTTGGTTCTGCAGGGCCTGTCTCTGTGCTGTATGACTGAGGAAATACATTCTTGCCACAGAGGGAGTACAGAGAAGGTTCACCAGACTGATTCCTGGGATGGCAGTACAGTACTTTCATATGAAGAAAGACTGGATAGACTCGGCTTGTACTCGCTAGAATTTAGAAGATTGAGGGGGGATCTTTTAGAAACTTACAAAATTCTTAAGGGGTTGGACAGGCTAGATGCAGGAAGATAGTTTCTGATGTTGGGGAAGTCCAGAACAAGGGTCACAGTTTAAGGATAAGGGGGAAGTCTTTTAGGACCGAGATGAGAAAAACATTTTTCACACAGAGAGTGGTGAATCTCTGTAATTTTCTGCCTCAGAAGGTAGTTGAGGCCAGTTCATTGGCTATATTTAAGAGGGAGTTAAATGTGGCCCTTGTGGCTAAAGGGATCAGGGGGTATGGAGAGAAGGCAGGTACGGGATACTGAGTTGGATGATCAGCCATGATCATATTGAATGGCGGTGCAGGCTGGAAGGGCCGAATGGCCTACTCCTGCACCTATTGTCTATGTTTCTATGTCTCACTCCCCGGGTCTCTGCTCCCGCTGCTATTTCATTCTCGTGCCCATCTGCGCTGCAGGTTTGTGGAGGAGACAAGCCATTTCTGGCCCCCAATGACCTCCAGAACAAACACTCTGTGCTGCGCGAGGAATCGGTCAAGCTGTTCCGCGGGGTGAAGAAGATGGGCGGCGAGGAGTTCAGTCGCCGCTACCTGCAGCAGCTGGAGGGCGAGGTGGACGAGTTGTACGTCAACTACATCAAACACAACGACAGTAAAAACATCTTCCACGCAGCGCGCACCCCGGCCACCCTGTTTGTGGTGATATTTATCATGTACGTGACTGCCGGAGTGACGGGCTTTATCGGTGTGGACATCGTGGCTAGTCTGTGCAACATGATCATGGGCTTGTCCCTGATCACCCTGTGCACGTGGGCGTACATCCGCTACACCGGGGAGTACAGGGAGCTCGGAGCCGTCATTGACCAGGTGGCCGGAGCCTTGTGGGACCAGGTAGGTGCGATGGCCTCACTCCCCCCTCCCTCCCTCTCCCTACAGCCTGTAGCACGGACACAGGCCCTTCAGCCCACCGAGTCCATGCCGACCGACCGATCTGTGTCACCGCACTTTCACATTCACGCCCTACACACTGGCGAGGAGCAATGAACCTACAAACGCTGGCCTGGACTCGCTTACAACGACGAGGGCACTCTGGTTCTTAACCTTTTTTGGCATACGTACACAAACAAAATACTCTGGTGTGTATCTTTGTTAGATTCCTAAAAATGGGCTCAGCAAATGGATATGCTATTTATGACCCCTTCATGTCCCCTGGTAAAGCCCCAAACGCACCCCCCCCCCCCCCCCCCCATGGGGGTCCCGACCCCCAGGTTAAGAACCACTGGATTAGGGGGACCTCAATGAAACTTACCGAATAGTGAAAGGCCTGGATAGAGTGGATGTGGAGAGGATGTTTCCACTAGTGGGAGAGTCACCAGAGGCCACACATAGCCTTAGAATGAAAGGACGTACCTCTAGAAAGGAGATGAGGAGGAATTTATTTCGTCAGAGGGTGGTGAATCTGTGGAATTCATTGCCACAGACGGCTGTGGAGGCCACGTCAATGGAAATTGTAAGGCAGAGATAGATAGATTCTTGGATTAGTACGGGTGTCAAAGGTTATGGGGAGAATGTGGGAGAATGGGGTTAGGGGGGAGAGATAGATCAGCCATGATTGAATGGCAGAGGGAACTCGATGGGCCGAATGGCCTAATTCTGCTCCTAGAACCTATAAACCCGCATGTCTTGGGAGGTGGGAGGAAACCCGCGCGGTCACAGGGAGAACGTGCAAACTCCACACTGAAAGCACCCGAGGTCAGAATCGAACCCTGGTCTCTGTGAACTTACAAAAGTTAGGAACACTAGTGCCAGCTCAGCCAGTGCAGTGTCCCACACTCCCACCACCACTGTGACTGTGCGTTTACCACATGCAACAGGACATGATGTTCTGGGGCCTCTAGGGTTCTTGCCTGGGACACAAAGTGCTGGAGTAACTCAGCGGGTCAGGCAGCGTCTGTGGAGGACACAGACAAGCGACATTTCTTCAGTTGCTTGGTTTAGTTTATTGTCCCGTGTATCGAGGTACGGTGAAAAGAATGTGTTGCGTGCTAACCAGTCAGCGGGAAAAACAATTGAAGATTCGAATCCTCATTGGTTTCCACTCATGGGGGATAAACCCAACACCCAGTCTGTTACTGGGGATGAACATCTCATTACAGACAACACACTTGCTTCAAACCGATACATAACCCCCTCGGCAACTGCAATAGCTGCCACGTTTTCTGTTCTTCCTCGAGCTGTTTTTAACGTTGTTCTTGGATTAGCCGTGTCTTTACAACATTTTTCTTTCCTTTCCGCTTTTGCATAGGGAAGTACTAATGAGGTAAGATCTTGTGTTCCCGCAGGTTGCTATGTATTGTGTGGCTCCACTCTCCCTGTACTGTTCCCATATGGTCATCTGATTACTATCTAAATGGCATCAAGTTGGGAAAGGGGGAAGTACAACGGGATCTGGGGGTCCTTGTTCATCAGTCTATGAAAGTAAGCATGCAGGTACAGCAGGCAGTGAAGAAAGCGAATGGCATGTTGGCCTTTATAACAAGAGGAATCGAATATAGGAGCAAAGAGGTCCTTCTGCAGTTGTACAGGGCCCTAGTGAGACCACACCTGGAGTATTGTGTGCAGTTTTGGTCCCCTAATTTGAGGAAGGGCATTCTTGCTATTGAGGGAGTGCAGCGTAGGTTTACAAGGTTAATTCCCGGGATGGCGGGGCAGTCATATGCTGAGAGAATGGAGCAGCTGGGCTCTGGAGTTTAGAAGGTTATCTCATTGAAACATATAAGATTGTTAAGGGTTTGGACACGCTGGAGGCAGGAAACATGTTCCCGATGTTGGGGGAGTCCAGAACCAGGGGCCACAGTTTAAGAATAAGGAGGAAGCCATTTAGATCGGAGACGAGGAAACACTTTTTCTCATAGAGAGTGGTGAGTCTGTGGAATTCTCTGCCTCAGAGGACGGTGGAGGCAGGTTCTCTGGATGCTTTCAAGAGAGAGCTAGATAGGGCTCTTAAAAATAGCGGAGTCAGGGGATATGGGGAGAAGGCAGGAATGGGGTACTGATTGTGGATGATCAGCCATGATCACATTGAATAGCGGTGCTGGCTAAAAGGGCCGAATGGCCTCCTCCTGCAACTATTGTCTATTGTCTATCTTCACATAATGTGCTTTAGCAGATTTTCTTCAGGCCAATAACTTATTATGTAAAACATTGACCAAAACGCACATTATTGAAGGAACTCAGCAGGTCAAGCAGCATCTGTGGAGGGAATGGACAGGTGATGTTTCAGCTCAGGGCCCTTACGTTTAGTTTAGTTCAGAGATACTGCGCGGAAACAGGCCCTTCGGCCCACCGGGTCCGTGCCAACCAGTGATCCCCGCACATTAACACTATCCTACACAAACACACACAAACAATTTACAACTTTACCAAGCCAATTAACCTATAAACCTATACGTCCTTGTAGTGTGGGAGGAAACCTAAGATCTCGGAGAAAACCCACGCAGGTCACGGGGAGACAATAGACAATAGGTGCAGGAGTAGGCCATTCGGCCCTTCGAGCCAGCACCGCCATTAAATGTGATCAAGGCTGATCATCACCAATCAGTACCCCGTTCCTGCCTTGTCCCCATATCCCCTGACTCCACTATTTTTAAGAGCCCTATCTAGCTCTCTCTTGAAAGCATCCAGAGAACTGGCCTCCACCGCCCTCTGAGGCAGAGAATTCCACAGACTCACCATTCTCCGTGTGAAAAAGTGTTTCCTCATCTCCGTTCTAAATGGCTTACTCCTTATTCTTAAACTGTGGCCCCTGGTTCTGGACACCCCCAACATCGGAAATATGTTTCCTGCCTCTAGCGTGTCCAAACCCTTAATAATCTTATATGTTTCAATAATATATCCTCTCATCCTTCTAAATTCCCAAGCATGCAAGCCCAGAGAACGAACAAACTCCGTACAGACAGCACCCGTAGTCGGGATCGAACCCGGGTCTCCGGCGCTGCATTCGCTGTAAGGCAGCAACTCTACCGCTGCGCCACCGTGACCGCCCTTCTTCGAACTTTTTTGGGTCAAGAAGGATCCCGGCCCAAAACATCACCAAAGATAGACAAAATGCTGGAGTAACTCAGCGGGACAGGCAGCATCTCTGGAGAGAAGGGACGGGTGACGTTTCAGGTCAAGACCCTACTTCAGACTGAGTCAGGGGAGAGGGAGACAAGGAGATGTGCAAGGTGTGAAACCAAGAGATTAAAGGGAGCGAAGTTGAAGGAAAATGTAGAATTGTTAGCTTGGGGAAGGTGACAACGAAGCAAACAGAGATATAAATTACTCAGGAGGTCAGTCTGACTGGTCAAAGAACTAGGATGGGGGTTGGATGGAGAGAGGGGGAAAGCAAGGGCTACTTGACGTTAGAGAAGTCAATATTCATACCGCTGGGGGTTGTAAGCTGCCCAAGCGAAATATGAGGTGGTGTTCCTGAACCGTCAGCTGTCCATTCCCTCCACAGATGCTGCCTGACCCCCTGAGTTCCTCCAGCACTGTGTGCTTTGCTCAAGATTCCAGCATCTGCAGTCTCTATTTTGTCTCTATTGTAAAAGTTAGGTCATTTTTTGAATTTTTAAGCAGCATTGAAATTGAATTTTCATCTTTTACTAATTACTTTTGCAAACAATTTGTAAAATATTCACTCTGAAAATGTCCTGAGCGCCTGGGGCAATGCAGCAAACAGCCCTTATTGATTACATTCTGGATTTCACGGTCGTTTGGCAGGGAAGCAGGCCATTCGGCCCAACTCGTCCAAACCCACCAAGATGCCCCATCTAAGCCTGTCGCATTTTTCCCTTATCCCTCTAAAGCTTTTCTACCCATGTACCTGTCCGATTGTCTTTTAAATGTTATAACACTTGCCTCAACGACCTCCTCTAGCAGCTCATTCCATGCACCCTCCACCCACTGTCCGAAAAAGTTGCTCCTCTGGTTCCTATTAAATAGAATAAAAGGATGTTCCTTTGGGAAGGAGATGAGGAGGAATTTCTTTAGTCAGAGGGAGGTGAATCTGTGGAATTCATTTCCACAGAAGACTGTGGAGGCCCATCATTGGTGATATAGATTCTTGATTAGTGCGGGTGTCAGGGGTTATGAGAAGAAGGCAGGAGAATAGAAACATAGAAAATAGGTGCAGGAGTAGGCCATTCGGCCCTTCGAGCCTGCACCGCCATTCAATATGATCATGGCTGATCATCCAGCTCAGTATCCTGTTCCTGCCTTCTCTCCATACCCCCTGATCCCTTTAGCCACAAGGGCCACATCTAATAGGGTTAGGAGGGTGACATAGATCAGCCATGATTGAATGGCGGAGTAGACTTGATGGGCAGAAAAGCCTAATGCCCCTGTCCCACTTAGGAAACCTGAGCGGAAACCTCTGGAGACTTTGCGCCCCCCCACCCAAGGTTTCCGTGCGGTTCCCGGAGGTTTTTGTCAGTCTCCCTACCTGCTTCCACTACCTGCAACCTCCGGCAACCACCTGCAACCTCCGGCAACCACCTGCAACCTCCAGGAACCGCACGGAAACCTTGGGTGGGGCGCAAAGTCTCCAGAGGTTTCCGTTCAGGTTTCCTAAGTGGGACAGGGGCATTACTCTGCTCCAATCACTTATGAGAAATCTTTCCCCTCTCACCTTAAACCTCTCTAGTTCTTGATTCTCCAACTCTGGGTAAAAGACTCTGTGCATCCACCCTATCTATACATCTCATGATTTTGTACACCTCTGTAAGATCACCCCTTATCCAAGGAAAGTCCAACTTTCCCAACCTCTCCCTATAGCTCAGGCCCACATCCTTGTAAATTCCTCAATTTTACGTAAAAACAATCACTTGCCCAGATGGTTCAGACATTCTATTATTCCTCCTTCTTTCAAAGTTTATCTCTTACTGCCAATCATCGCTTGGGAGTCTTGGAGTAAATTTGATTCTAAACTAACACTGTATTTCAATAGTGGTAATTTTAATCACTAAATCAGGGCAATTAAATTTAAACGCACCCGATGAAAGAATTGCACAATTAAAGGCATTTAAAAATGTTATTTCAACTTGCGAAAGTTCCACGAAGGCACTGCAGTGATGCAGATACCTCATGAGAAGCAGCATTGCCGTGATTAGGCTTTAGTGATACAGACTTTAGTGTAGTCCTTCAGCCTACACTATCATTGATCATGTGTACACCATCAGTTTACCGTATCTCTACAAGTTAAAGCAGGCAGTTTGCACAAAAGCCCAAGACTGCATAAATGTTAGAGTCACAGAGTGATACAGTGTGGAAACAGGCCCTTCGGCCCAACTTGCCCAAACCGGCCAACAATGTCCCAATTGCCAGCACTAGTCCCACTTGCCTGCACTTGGTCCATAACCCTCCAAACCTGTCCTATCCATGTACCTGTCCAACTGTTTCTTAAACGATGGGATTGTCCCAGCCTCAACTACCTCCTCTGGCAGCTTGTTCCATACACCCACCATCCTCTGTGTGAAAAAAGTTACCCCTCGATTCCTATTAAATCTTTTCCCCTTCACCTTGAACCTGTGTCCTCTGGTCCTCGATTCCCCTACTCTGGGCAAAAGACTGTGCATCTACCCGATCTATTCCTCTCATGATTTTGTAAACATCTTTTCCCCATAGTGTTGCCCCTTTTCATTCTGCCATTCCTAAACGTGAATTCCAGAATGCTTGAAGCTCCCATCTTGTTGAGCTGATCACTGCCTGGTGATTTCATTAACATTGATTTCATCAGTTAAGGCTTTTCGTGGGTCAGTAAAATACTGCAGTTATTGTTTTAAACATTTGTTCCAATTAATATATTCTTATCTATTAATAAACTGTCATGCCCTTAAAAACAGTGTTTAATTTACAGTAGATCACGTGTCTATCGTCCAGTTGGCTGTACCAAACAACTTAGAACATAAGTAACAGGAATGGGTAACAGGAATGGATTTAGCTAAAGCCACATACTAATTTTTTTAAACATTTTTTTCCAAGTGTATGTTTGAGCAATGGAACAATACTGAAGCCTAACAGCTCCCTAAACACAATAACACACAAATAAATAGAAAAGAATCAGTAATACATTAAATTAACAGTTTTCACACCTTACCCTTCCATATCTCTGTGTCTCCCTCTCCCCGGAAGAAGGGTCTCGACCTGAAACGTCACCCATTCCTTCTCTCCCGAGATGCTGCCTGTCCCGCTGAGTTACTCCAGCATGTTACGATACGATAGATCTTTTCCCAGGAGGGAAACTGATCCACCAACAGTGTAAAAACACAAGACACATGAAATATGGAATGAAAGTGACGAGTGGAAAGGATTGGGGATGTGCAAAGATCCGGGAACGGAGTCAGTCTCAGTCTACCCCACGACAGAACGGGGAGGAGTTGTACAGTTTAATAGCCACAGGGAAGAAGGATCTCCTGTGGCGTTCTGTGCTGCAGTTAAACCAGTCTGTTGCTGAAGGTGCTCCTCAGGTTGACCAGTGTGTTATGGAGGGGGTGAGCTGTATTGTTCCGCAGTTTTGAGGAGCATCCTCCCCTCCAAGACCACCTCCCATGAATCCAACTCCGCTCCCAGGATGGAGCCAGCCTTCCTGTCCGCGGCCTTTGCCCTGTTGCCCCAGCACACGGCAGCGACGAAGATGGCACTGGCTACCACCGATTGGTAGAACATCTGCAGCATCTCACTGCAGATGTTGAAGGAGCGGAGCCTTCTCAAAGTCAAGTCAAGAGAGTTTATTGTCATGTGTCCCAGATAGGACAATGAAATTCTTGCTTTGCTTCAGCACAACACAATATAGTAGTCATAAATAAATACAGATCAGATCAGTGTGTCCATATACCATTGAATAAATAAATACACACATCCGTAAACAGATGTGCAATAGTGCAATAGGCTGTTATAGTTCAGCGTTTGTTTGAAGTTGGGTTTAATAAGTCTGATGGCTGTGGGGAAGTAGCTATTCCTGAACCTGGATGTTGCAGATTTCAGGCTCCTGTACCTTCTACCTGAAGGTAGCAGGGAGATGAGTGTGTGGCCAGGATGGTGTGGGTCTTTGATGATGCTGCCAGCCTTTTTGAGGCAGCGACTGCGATAAATCCCCTCGATGGAAGGGAGGTCAGAGCCGATGATGGACTGGGCAGTGTTTACTACTTATTGCAGCCTTTTCCTCTCCATGGCGCTCAAATTGCCGAACCAAACCACAATGCAACCGGTCAGCATGCTCTCTACTGTGCACCTGTAGAAGTTAGAGAGAGTCTTCCTTGACAAACCCACTCTCCGTAATCTTCACAGGAAGTAGAGGTGCTGATGTGCTTTCTTTATAATAGCATCAGTGTTCTGGGACCAGGAGAGATCTTCAGAGATGTGCACGGCCAGGAATTTGAAGCTCTTGACCCTTTCTACCATCGACCCGTTGATATAAACGGGGCTGTTGGTCCCTCTCCTACTCCTTCCGAAGTCCACAATCGGTTCCTTGGTTTTGCTGGTGTTGAGGCCAGATTATTGCGCTGGCACCATATGGACAGTTGCTCGATCTCTCTTCTATACTCTGACTCATCCCCATCAGTGATACGCCCCACAACAGTGGTGTCGTCAGCGAACTTGATGATGGAGTTTGCACTGTGACCGGCTACGCAGTCATGAGCATAGAGTGTGTACAGCAGGGGGCTGAGCACGCAGCCTTGAGGTGCTCCCGTGCTGATTGTTATCGAGGATGAGGCATTTCCACCAATACGGACAGACTGTGGTCTGTGAATGAGGAAGTTGAGGATCCAATTGCAGAGGGATGCGCAGAGACCCAGTTCTGCGAGTTTGGTAACCAGCTTCTCAAAAAGTACAGGCGGTTCTGTCCCTTCTTGTACACGGCCTTAGCGTTCCTGGACCAGTCCAGTTTACTATCCAGGCACACTTCCATGTATGTGTACTCCCAGGTACACTGCGCATCCACACCATTGATGGTGACAGGGGACAGGGGTGTTCCTCTCCTCCTAAAGCCCACCACTAACTCCTTAGTCTTGTCGATGTTGAGCTGCGGGTGATTCAGCCCACACCACTCAATGGTTGCTGTCTACACCTCTGTAGTCAGCTCCCCTCCCCTCACTGATGCAGCCCACAATTGCAGAGTCATCTGAAGACTTCTGCAGGTGGCAGAAGTCCGAGTTATATCTGGAGTCCGAGTTATATCTGAGGAGGTGTAGATGGTGAACAGGAAGGGAGAGAGGACCATCCCCTGGAGGGGCCCCTGTGTTGCTCACCACCATGTCAGAGACACAGTTCTGTAGCCTGACATATTGTGGTCATCCAGTCAGGTAGTTGGTGATCCAGGACACCAATGGAGCATCCACCTGCATCTTCATCAGTTTGCTCCCTAGCAGTGCAGGCCGGGTGGTGTTCAAAGCACTGGAGAAGTAAAATAAAACCACGACTCTCACAGTGCTCCCCGGCTTATCCAGGTGAGCATAGGAATGATGGAGCAGGTGGATGATGGTGTTCTCAACCCCCATCTTTGTTTGGTAAGCGAACTGCAGGGGGTCCAGGTAGGGTTTAAACAAGGGTCGCAGGTGAGTGAACACCAGCCTCTCCAGGGATTTCATGATGTGTGAAGTCATTGGAGGAGCTGGGACTTGTCCTCTTTGGTACAGGAACCAGGCAGGATGTCTTCCACATCACAGGAATCCTCTCCAGGCTCAGGCTGAAGAGATGCTGGAGTACTCTGCACAACTGGCTGGCACACACACACACACACGCCTTGAGGGCTGGCACCATCAGGACACGTGGCTCTGCCTGGGCCAAGCCTGCTCAGCTCCCTCCTCATCTGCTCCGTCTGAAGAAGGGTCTCCACCCGAAACGTCACCTATTTCCTTCGCTCCATAGATGCTGCCTCACCCGCTGAGTTTCTCCAGCATTTTTGTCTACCTTCGATTTTTCCAGCATCTGTGCAGTTCTTTCTTGCACTGCTCAGCCTTGATGGGCGGGCGAGACAAAGAAAGGGCAGAGGAAGTGGACCAGGGGGATTGAGGGGGAGAGTCTGGTTGCTTTCCCTCCCCAGGCCACTGGTCACCTTGTAGCCTGTAATACTCCACACCCCCTTCATGTTGTTCTGCTGACGTTTCCTTGTTGTCGACCTTGCCCTGTCTCAGTCTCGCCTTCAGCTCTTCCTGCACCCGTTTCACCTCCTCGCTGTCACCCTTCCTGAAGGCCCTCTCGTCTGGTCGAGCAGGGCCTTGCTCTTCCACTGGTGACCCCGGGCTTGTTGTTGGGGAATCAGTCTCCTCACGGACAGCGTTATCCACACAGAACGTTATGTAGCTGGGAAGTCCATCAATGTCCCTCTCCATGGAGTGGACATCCCAGACTGTGACCTTAAAACAGCCCCACAGAGTGTCACAGGCCTCACTGACCTGGTGGCCACAGGCAGCCCCTGGACCGGCGGCTTATACCTGGCTAGGAGGTGAACCAGGTTGTGGTTGGATCTTCCCAGTGGCGGAAGGGCTATGGAGCTGTACCCCTCTTTAACATTGACATACAGCAGTACCAGTGTTTCATATCCCTGGTGGGACAGACAACATACTGAGTGAAGGTGGGTAAGGTAGTGTCCACGTCACGTGGTTGAAGTCCCCGGGGACCTGGGTGTTGCGTCTGGAGTCTCACGGTGACTGTGTGGATGAAGTCACACGCACATGGACAGAGGAATGTAAACAGCCACCACGATGGCGTGTGAGAGTTCCCTGGGCATATAGTATGTACAGAGAGTCCGGGCTACACACACACGCTCCTTAACCGTGATGTGACCAGGGTTGTACCATTTGTTGTTAGTGAGAATAGCAAGGCCCCCACCTTTACACTTGCCACTCCCTCTGCAGTCCTTGTCCCTCCCCCCAAACAGTCCGAAAGCCGTCCGTACTGGCATTGGACTCAGGGATATCCTGGTGGAGCCATGTCTCCGTGAAACAAGTCAAGTCAAGTCAAGTTTATTTGTCACATACACATACGAGATGTGCAGTGAAATGAAAGTGGCAATGCTCGCGGAACAACAAAACAACCAAACAAATTATAAACACAATCATAACACACATATTATTTTACATAATAAATAATAGAAGGAAAAACGTTCTGTACAGTTAGTCCCTGGTGAGAAAGGCGTTTACAGTCCGAATTGCCTCTGGGAAGAAACTCCTTCTCAACCTCTCCGTTCTCACTGCATGGCAACGGAGGCGTTTGCCTGACCGTAGCAGCTGGAACAGTCCGTTGCTGGGGTGGAAGAGGTCTCCCATGATTTTGTTTGCTCTGGAGTTGCACCTCCTGTTGTATAGTTCCTGCAGGGGGGCGAGTGAAGTTCCCATAGTGCGTTTGTTCGGCCGAACGCACTACTCTCTGCAGAGCCTTCTTGTCCTTGGCAGAGCAATTCCCAAACCAGATGGTAATGTTCCCGGACAAGATGCTTTCCACCGCCGCTGCGTAGAAGCACTGGAGGATCCTCGGAGACACTCTGAATTTCCTCAATTGCCTGAGGTGGTAAAGGCGCTGCCTTGCCTTACTCACCAGTGCTGAGGCGTGTGATGACCATGTCATATCCTCAGAGATGTGAACACATCACACTGCTATGACGGTACTCCCTCTGGGGCCCCACGAGTGCAGCTAACTCGTCCATGTTGGTAGCCAGTGATCTCACCTTGCCGTTGTGCTGGAAGGCAAGTCTGGCTCGAACTGCCTTTTCTCCGCACGTAGTTGCTCCTCAGTTCCTTGGGGATTTCTGGTGTAGTACGGGAGATGCCAGCCGGTCGGGACGGTCGGATCTCCAGCAGCTGATCCCTGGTGTGGACAACAAAGAGACCGGCACCTAATTGTCGCAGCCACAGCGCAGAGACAACGATACGGTGAAAAACTATTTCCCCGACAAGGAACGAGATGAAAAGCTTCCCCCACCACAACATGGTGCGAAAAACTAACCAACTAACCAACTAGGCTAGACAGAAACTCACCATCTATGGAGCGAAGGAAATAGGCGACATTTCGGGCTGAAACCCTGTTTAAGACTGATGTAACCAGATCTAACTATCCAAACAACTAACTAACCAAAGGTAGACACAAAATGCTGGAGTAACTCAGCGGGACAGGCAGCATCTCTGGAGAGAAGGAATGGGTGACGTTTCGGGTCGAGACCCTTCTTCAGACCTGTCTATTTTCGGTATGAGACTAGGTAGCCAGACTATAAGTGCAAATCTGCAGCCTGTAGATTCAAGGAAATATCTACAGGTACTTATGTTAGTTTACATTTGTCAGCAGTCTTCGTGTTAAAGTATCATTAAAGTATATTATATACACCTGCAAATGAATCGCCCTATGCACCACAGTCTCCTAAAAACAATGTGTTTACATAGAAACATAGACAATAGGCGCAGGAGGAGGCCATTCGGCCCTTCGAGCCAGCACCGCCATTCAATGTGATCGTGGCTGATCGTCCCCTATCAATAACCCGTGCCTGCCTTCTCCCCATATCCCTTGATTCCACCAGCCCCTAGAGTATCTAACTCTCTCTTAAATCCATCCATTGATTTGGCCTCCACTGCCCTCTGTGGCAGGGAATTCCACAAATTCACAACTCTCTGGGTGAAAAAGGTTTTTCTCACCTCAGTCTCCCCTTTATTCTAAAACTGTGGCCCCTGGTTCTGGACTCGCCCAACATTGGGAACATTTTTCCTGCATCTAGCTTGTCCAACCCTTTTATAATTTTATATGTTTCTATACGAACCTCCCTCATCCTTCTAAACTCCAATGAATACAAGCCTAGTCTTTTCAATCTTTTGGTTCAATGTGTTTGACAGCTTGTGGTGGGATCAATCCACAGATATCAGTGAATGGCCGCGTGGTATCCAGCCACAGCACAGGATTGTTGAATGAATGGGTTTAATAAATAACTAAAAGATAGACACAAAAAGCTGGAGTTTCTCTGCGGGACAGGCAGCATCTCCGGAGAGAGACGGATTGGGTAACGTTTCGGGTCGAGACCCTTCTTCAGACCGAGAGTCAGGGGAGAGGGAAATAATAGGCAATAGGTGCAGGAGTAGGCCATTCAGCCCTTCGAGCCAGCACTGCCATTCAATGTGATCATGGCTGATCATCCCCAATCAGTACCCCGTTCCTGCCTGCTAAATGCATTTCGTTGTCTCTGTACTGTACACTGACAATGACAATTAAAATTGAATCTGTTCTCCCCATATCCCCTGACTCTGCTATCTTTAAGAGCCCTATCTAGCTCTCTCTTGAATGTATCCAGAAAACCTGCCTCCACCGCCCTCTGAGGCAGAGAATTCCACAGACTCACCAATCTCTGTGAGAAAAAGTGTTTCCTCGTCTCCGTTCTAAATGGCTTACTCCTTATTCTTAAACTGTGGCCACTGGTTCTGGACTCCCCCAACATCGGGAACATGTTTCCTGCCTCTAGCGTGTCCAAACCCTTAACAATATTATATGTTTCAATGAGATTCCCTCTCATCCTTCTAAACTCCAGAGTGTACAAGCCCAGCTGCTCCATTCTCTCAGCATATGACAGTATTAACCTTGTAAACCTTAAGGAGTTGGACAGGCTAGATGCAGGAAGATTGTTCCAGATGTTTAAGAAGGAACTGCAGATGCTGGAGAATCGAAGGTACACATAAAAGCTGGAGAAACTCAGCGGGTGCAGCAGCATCTATGGAGCGAAGGAAATAGGCAACGTTTCGGGCCGAAACCCTTCTTCAGACTGTTCCAGATGTTGGGGAAGTCCAGAACAAGGAGTCACAGTTTAAGGATAAGGGGGAAATCTTTTAGGACCGAAATGGGAAAAACATTTTTCACACAGAGAGTGGTGAATCTCTGGAATTCTCTGCCACAGAAGGTAGTTGAGGCCAGTTCATTGGCTATATTTAAGAGGGAGTTAGATGAGGCCCTTGTGGCTAAAGGGATCAGGGGGTATGGAGAGAAGGCAGGTACGGGATACTGAGTTGGGTGATCAGCCATGATCATATTGAATGGCGGTGCAGGCTCGAAGGGCCGAATGGCCTACTCCTGCACCTAATTTCTATGTTTCTATGTAAACCTACTCCCTCAATAGCAAGAATTTTAAATCTTTTGGTTCAATGGCGTTGGCAGCTTGTGGTGGGATCAATCCACAGATATCTGTGAATTTAAATGGCCACATGGTATCCAGCCACAGCACAGGATTATTGAATGAATGGGTTTAATAAATAACTAAAAGATAGACACAAAAAGCTGGAGTTTCTCTGGGGGACCGGCAGCATCTCCGGAGAGACGGATTGGGTGACCCTTCTTCAGACTGAGAGTCAGGGGAGAGGGAAACACAGGACAAATGAAATGAACGATGTGCTGCAGTTCCTTCCGACAGATTCAGTTTCTAATCAGTGGTTCCCCAAGTAATGTAGGTTTGACCCATGTGGTGTAATAGTCACAGAGTCATACAGCCCCTTGGTCCAACTCATCCGATCATGCCCTGTCTAGGCTTGCCCCACCTGCCTGTGTTTGTCCCGTGTCCTTCTAAACGGAGTTCACTTTTTAAATGATAAGAATTATATATCACCACATGGGGGGGGGCATCAGGATTTTAGAGGTGATTAGGTGGGGCATGGCCAAAAAAAGGTTGGGAACCACTGTACTAGTACCTGTCCAATTGTCTTTTCGATGTTATCGTACCTGCCTCAACTCCCCTGTCTGGCAGTTCGTTCCATGCAGTCACCACCCTCTGTGGAACAGGTAACACTGCTGTCAAGGTCTCTCTGAGCATAACGGGGGCTATTTTTGTGTTTATACAGGCACTATTCAGGCTGTACGACGCGGCTACAAGCCACAGGCACATATACCACCACACCTTCCCTGCAGCACAACCAGAAAGCAGTGCCGACACCAGGAAGAAAAAATGACTTGCCCAGATCCCTCAGCGTACAATCACAAGGGAGAAACGTTGTTGTTATTGTGCATTCACATGCCACTAATCCGAGAAGTGCTACATAAACGGAAAGCCAACTATAGCTTAAATCTAAATGAAATGGCACTTCAACACTTGGACACTGTGCAGGCTGTCACTTAGTTCCATTTGCAAATTGTTCTGTGGGGATATGTGTTTGCATGATCGTGTTAACTGTCGATGAATCTAATGTTCTTCCATTAAGAATAATCAATAATTTTTAAAACATCTCAAAAGAACAATCTACATTTTCAGGATATTTGTCTTCCGTAATTCCTTTTCTAATTCAGCATTGCACATTTATTGAATGTTTGTCCAAACACAATTTAAAATTGCTTGTTTCCTTTACAGTCTTAACAGAGTGTGCAATGTATTAAAACAAAGATATCATTTCTGTTTACGGAGACAAGCATTTGAACAAATGTATGATGAATTTGTTTCGTTCTTTTAGGATAGCTGTGGATGTCACAATATATAAAAAGATGTTATTTGCAAATACATGTGCTTCGATTTACAGCCATCGCTGGCGGTCAACATATTGATAACGATAAGCTAGTGCTGCATTGGAGCAGAGCACAAATACACTATGTATCAAAATCACCTGAAGTAGCTGCACCCTTCTGAACAGTCACACAGCACGGAAACAGGCCCTTCGTCCCAACTTGTCCCTGCTGACCAAGATACCCAATCCTATTTGTCCACATTTGGCCCATATCCCTCCAAGTCTTTCCTCTCCAGTTTGTCCAAGTGTCTTATAAATGTTGTTATAGTCCCTGCCCCACTGGCAGCTCATTCCATGCACCCACCACCCTCTGTGTGAAAAGGTTGCCCCTCAGGTTCCTATTAAATCTTGCCCCTCAGCTTGAGGATACGCCCTCTGGTTCTTGATTCCCGGTCCCTGAGAGAACGGCTCTGTGCATTAATACTTTGATTCTGCAGTGTAGCGGCCATCATTGCGTAAAGGAAGCCCTGAGCTGACAGAGAGAACAGTACAAAATCATCGTATCGTCTGCAGTCAAAGGAAAACGGTTTCATAAAAATGGTTGTAAATGATGTAGTAACGCTGTCTCAACTACTTGTTGCTGTTATAACGTCCACACCCAGGGCCATTTTAACAGACAAACTTATAGGTTCGGCACAAACACACTATCAAAATTAAAGAACATACTCCAGGTAAAACATTCTGTAGCCCTGCGCTGTTTATATGCTGGTCTGTCCGTTGATACCAAAAATCTTTGTGGACTTTAACTTATTCCATTTTTTTAAAAACTGCTGGAGGAACTCAGCAGGTCAGGCTGCATCTGCGGAGGGAATGGACAGATCAGGGTCTCTCACTCAATCTGAAGTAGAGTCCTCGTGTCCTTTCCCCACCACAGAGGCTGGCTGACCCGCTGGGTTCCTCCGACACTTTGTGTTTTGCTCAAGATTCCAGCATTGGCAGAAACCACATTCATAATGAAGTGATTTCTAGTGATAGTTATTGCAGTTACATAGAAACATAGAAAATAGGTGCAGGAGTAGGCCATTCGGCCCTTCGAGCCTGCACCGCCATTCAATATGATCATGGCTGATCATCCAACTCAGTATCCTGTACCTGCCTTCTCTCCCTTTAGCCACAAGGGCCACATCTAACTCCCTCTTAAATATAGCCAACAAACTGGCCTCAACTACCTTCTGTGGCAGAGAATTCCAGAGATTCACCACTCTCTGTCTGAAATTTTTTTTCTCATCTCGGTCCTAAAAGACTTCCCCTTATCCTTAAACTGTGACCCCTTGTTCTGGACTTCCCCAACATCGGGAACAATCTTCTTGCATCTAGCCTGTCCAACCCCTTAAGAATTTTGTAAGTTTCTATAAGATCCCCCCTCAATCTTCTAAATTCTAGCGACACTCAAAACTAACATCTCCACTTACCCATCCAAAGCACAAATAAGGAGGAAGTATTTTTATAACGCAAAGAACTATTCACCATTAAAAGTTTTTTTCCCATCTTGTTTGTGCAATGCTTCCTTTATGAGATGTTAAACTGAGCTCGGCTGCATGTTTGACGGGGGAATAACATGGTCGACGTAAGTCCAATTCTTCCCTTTGAAACTTTTATATTAAATATGCAGAAATTACATGCATAACAATTGATAAACCCAACTTGAAAAGATGATCAATTCACAGTCCGGACACGAGCAAGTTGACATACAGGACTAGTCCCACTTGCCTGGATATAACCCACATCCCTCTAAACCCTTCCTATTCTGCTCCCCCATTACTTGTCCACTTTCTGGGTGATCATCATAGCAGCTACAACCTGCTCAATGAAGTAAAGCCCCTGTCCCACTGCTCGAGGTAATTCAAGAGTTCTCCCGAGTTTTCCCCTGATTCGAACTCGTAGCGGGGTCCGTAGGAGTTCGTGGATGTCTCGCAGCGGCTCGTACGAGTAAAAAGCAACAATTGTTTTCATCGCGAGTATTTTTTTTTACTCGTGGACATTTTTTGTAGGGATGAAAAAACGTCACGAGTTTCCCGGATTTCCCAAGTACCTACCGTTAGCATTACACGACATCCACGAACTCCTACGGACCCGCGACGGACATTCTCCGAGTTCGAATCGGGGGGGGGGGGGGGGAAACCTCGGGAGAACTCTTGAATTACCTCGTACAGTGGGACAGGCGTTTAAGTTGCACAAGAGGCCACAGGGAGGTGGAGGCAGCTGGTGTTTTATTCAGAATCAGAGTAGATGTGCTGGAAATGTGTCGTGTTCTGTGCGATTTTCACTGTTTATTGAATGTGAAAACTCATTTTAAGTGTTAAACACTGACTTACCAGTTAAAAATTAGCGTTTTGTCCCAGCTTCATAGATTTAAACTATTTGACATTATATATAATACCCGTTTAAAATTACTGTGCTGTTCATTTTATCTATTATGTTACATTACTTTATGGTTACAGGCCCGACTCTGAATACCACATCAGTTATTTTTAGTCTTTTATACAAATATAAACAGTGGCGCAGCGGTAGAGCTACTGCCTCACAGCGCCAGAGACCTCGGTTCGATCCTGGCTACAGGTGCTGTCTGTAGGGAGTTTGCACGTTCTCCCCGTGACTGCGTGGGTTTTTTCCGAGCTCCGGTTTTCTCCCACACCCTCAAATACGTACAGGTTTGTGGGTTAATTGGCTTGGTATCAATGTAAATTGTCCCTAGTGTGTGTAGGGTAGTGTTAGTGTGCGGGGATCGCTGGTCAGTACGGGCTCGGTGGGCCGAAGGGCCTGTTTCTGTGCTGTATCTCTTTAAAAAAATGGATTCAAACTTGGAAATAATTGTGCCCGATCATTGATAAAATAGATTTATAACAAATATGAATCCATTCTGATTATGACAACTTTTACACAGCAGAAAGTGATCAAAACCCAAAGTGATGATGGAAGTTGCACCTCGCCCTTCTCCAGTCAGGTGTCAGCCAGGTATCGAGGGCTCCAGAAAAAACAAATGTGTCACGAAGCCTCGTAGCTCAGAGACAAGGGCCCAACACAGCTCCACTCATGCAACTTCAAGGATCATCCCACAGCTCCAGTGCCCTACTTCAAGGCTGTTCAGTAAAATAAACCAGCACAGGCTTCTGTGCTTGGAGCTATCCAAGTGGCATTTAAATTTTGTATCCGTTTTTAGCGTGTAATGTCATTCTTTGCACTTTTTAAAAATTCCGTTTAAAATAAAGCTGAAGTGCGTTTAAATATTGTTATATTACAGAAAAACAGCAATTTGTTCTTGCCTTATTGTAATTGCTTAAACCCTTTGATAAATAAATAGAGCTACAGTGATCATTCTTGCTTCACCAGATGGTTTAACACAAATATACATTTTACATCAATTTTCTAATGTAATCATGGCGAGTTGCTGCCTCACAGCGCCAGAGACCCCGGTTCAATCCCGACTACAGGTGCTGTCTATACGGAGTTTGTATGTTCACCCCGTGACCTGCGTGGGTTTTCTCCGCAGTCTTCGGTTTCCTCCCACACTCCAAAGACGTACAGGTTTGTAGGTTAATTAGTTTGGTATAAATGTAAATTGTCCCTAGTGTGTGTAGGATAGTGTTAGTGTGCGGGGATCGCTGGTCGGTACGGACTCGGTGGGCCGAAGGGCCTGTTTCTGCGCTGAATCTCTAAACTAAACTAAACATGCGTAGCCACTCCCTGCCTCAACAACCTACTTCAGTCCCTCTGGTAGAAGCAGTTATTGTCGTTTCGTCAAATAAACTGATCATTCATATCATTTGGTAGACAAAAATGCTGGAGAAACTCGGCGGGTGAGGCAGCATCTATGGAGCGAAGGAAATAGGTGATGTTTCGGGTCGAGACCCTTCTTCAGACAATTTCATATCATTTGCAACTCGATGCAGGAAATAAGCAATGGACCAGAACGTTTTAACATTGATAACATTATGAGAGGCATAGATAGGGCAGACAGTCAGAACCTTTTTCCCAGAATGGAAAAAAAAGAAATACTCGAAGGGGTTGCTTTAAGGTGAGAGGGGCAAAGGTTAAGGGAGATGTGTTAGGCAAGTTTTCTTTCACAGAGGGTGGTTGAGGCCTGGATCACGCTGGCTGGCAGGGGTGGTGGTGGAGGCAGTTATGATAGTGGTGTTTAAGAGGCTTTTGGATAGGCAGCTGGATATTGAGGGTTATGGATTATCTGCAGCAGATAAATATTAGAGTTGGCATCATGTTCAGCATGGACATTCTGGGCCGAAGGGCCTGTTCCTGAGATGCACATGATTTTCCTTGATTGGACAGAATGCTGTAAACTTGCCGAGAGGTTGCCTGGATCTGGTGAGCTGTTGTGTACAGTGTGACCAGGTCACCCACAGGTTGGTGAACATGCTTCCCCCCCTTACACTGGATGGCAGCCCCCTCACATGTTGCATTCATTTGGAACACACATGGACCCAACTCCACAGCACAGCTGAAAAACATCAGCCAACCAGTTTGAGACTTGTTCATAGGGATAGGATCAGAATTCGGCCATTTGGCTCTGCCATTCAATCATGGCTGATGTATCTCCCCCCTCTTCAACCCCATCCCCATTCTTTCTCCCCATAACCCCTGACACCCGCACTAATCAAGAATCTGTCAATTTACACCTTAAAAATATCCATTGACTTGGCCTCCTCAGCCATCTGTGGCAAAGAAGTCCACAGATTCACCACACTTCCTCCTCATCTCGTTTCTAAAGGTATGTTCTTTAATTTTGAGGCTGTGTGTGGCCTCTGGTCCTAGACTCTCCCACTAGTGGAAACATCCTCTCCACATCCACTCGATCCAAGCCTTTCACTATTCGGTAAATTTCAGTGCGGTTCCACCCACATCCTTCAAAACGTACTTCAGCGAGTACAGGCCCAGAGCCTTCAAACACTCATCATGTGTTAACATAA
The DNA here is from genome assembly GCF_028641065.1 of Leucoraja erinaceus. NCBI lineage: Eukaryota > Metazoa > Chordata > Chondrichthyes > Rajiformes > Rajidae > Leucoraja > Leucoraja erinaceus. Next base: position 66,939,963 of record NC_073385.1, read on the forward strand.
TAATTCTCGTAAATCTCCTCTGGACCCTCTCCAGAGCCGGCACATCCTTCCTCAGATGCGGGGCCCAAAACTGCTTGTGCTTTGTGTGGGTTGCTGACACAAACTAGATGAAATGCCAACAGTTAGTCATAGAATCGGAAACAGCTCTTGGGCATAATTTGTCCACCACATCCAAGATCTCCCATCTATACTAGCCCCATTTCCACACATTTTCCCATAATCCTCCAAACCTTTCCCGTCCACGTATATCTGTCCAAATTCACAAATAAGCTAAATTATTCAGCATTTTCAGTTTTGAACCAATTCTGCCTCAGAATAAGTGGGGTTTAGTTTAGTTTAGAGATTCAGTGGCAAAACAGGCCCTTCGGCCCACCAGGTCCGCGCCGACCAGCGATCCCCGCACACTAACACTATCCTACACACATTAGGGACAATTTACATTTGTACCAAGCCAATTAACCTAGAAACCAGAACGTCTTTGGAGTGTGGGAGGAAACCGAAGATCTCAGAGAAAACCCACAGGTCACGGGGGGAACGTACAAACTCCGTACAGGCAGCACCCGTGGTCGGGATCGAACCTGGGTCTCTGGTGCTGTAAGGTAGTAGCTCTACCACCGTGCCACCCACAACTTCTTGCCAAACATGCTGCCTCTCCCGCTGAGTTACTCCAGCATTTTGTGTCTGCAAATACTGTCCGATTGTACCTTCTCCCCATGACCTGCGTGGGTTTTCTCCGAGATCTTCAGTTTCCTCCCACACTCCAAAGACGTACAGGCGTGTAGGTTAACTGGCTTGGTGTAAGTGTAAAATTGTCCCTAGTGTTAATGTGCGGGGATCGCTGGTCGGTGTGGACTCGGCCTGCTTCCGCGCTGTATCTCTAAATTAAACTAAATAAGACTGACCTCCAACCTCATCTACTGCATCCGCTGTTCCAGGTGTCGACATCCCTACATCGGCAAGACCAAGCACAGGCACGCCGATCGTTTCGCTGAACACCTCCGCTCAGTCCATCGTAACCAACCTGATCTCCCGGTGGCTCAGCACTTCAACTCTCCCTCCCATTTCCAATCTAGCCTTTCTGTCCTGGGCCTCCTCCATTGTCAGAGTGAGGCCCAGCGCAAATTGGTGGAACAGCGCCTCATATTTCGCTTGGGGTAGTTTACACCCCAGTGGTATGAACATGGACTTCTCTAACTTCAGATAGCCCTTCCTTTCTCTCTCCATCCCCTTCCTCTTCCCAGTTCTCCCACTAGTCTCACTGTCTCCGACTACATTCTATCTTTGTCCCGCCCCCTCCCCTAACATCAGTCTGAAGAAGGGTCTCGACCCGAAACGTCACCCATTCCTTCTCTCCAGAGATACTGCCTGCCCCGCTGAGTTACTCCAGCATTTTGTGTCTACCTTCGATTTATACCAGCTTCTGCAGTTCTTTCTTACATAAATAAGACCACTATTGCCTTCATAGCTTTTCAATCATAAGGCTAATAATGAACAGCATTTTATCAAAAGTAGAATTGGCTAAAAAAAAAACGTACTTGCCTTGAACTTGGCGTGGACACAAAATGCTGGAGTAACTCAGCGGGACAGGCAGCATCGCTGGAGACAAGGAATGGGTGACGTTTCCGGTCGAGACCCTTCTTCACCAATGCGTCCACAGTTTCCAGAGCCACTTCCTTAAGTACCCTGGGATGCAGTCCATCAGGCCCTGGGGATTTATCAGCCTTCAGTCTATCCAACGCCATTTCCTGCCTAATGTGGATTTCCTTCAGTTCCTCCATCACCTCTGACACCACTGTGCTTGGACGAATCACAGATGGGGACGAGTCAGAGTGTAGAAGTGAGATCGACCGACTGACCAAATGGTGCCAGCACAACAACCTGGCTCTCAACATCAGTAAGACCAAGGAACTGATTGTGGGCTTTGGTAGGGGAAGGATGAGGACCCACAATCCTGTTTATATCAATGGTGGAGAGGATCAATAACTTCAAATTCCTGGGCGTGCATATTTCCGAAGATCTTTCCTGGACCCAACACACCGATGCAATTGTAAGGAAGGCACATCAGCGACTCTACTTCCTGAGAAGATTACGGAGATTCGGTATGTCGAAGAGGATTCTCCTAAACTTCTACAGGTGCACAGTAGAGAGCATTCTGACTGGTTGCATCGTGGCCTGGTTCGGCAACTGCCCAGTCCATCACCGGCTTTGACCTCCCCACCGTCGAAGGGATCTATCGTAGTCGCTGCCTCAAAAAGGCAGCCAAAATCATCAAGGACCCACACCATCCTGGCCACACACTCATCTCACCATTGCCATCAGGAAGACGGTACAGGAGCCTGAAGACTGTAATGTCCAGGTTCAGGAACTGATTCTTCCCCACAGCCATCAAACTATTAAACACAACGAATAAGCTATGAGCTCTGAACTGCAAAAGACTATATTACTATTTGTTATTTGCACTACATTTGTTATTTATTGAACTTTTTCTTTTTTTCCCCGTTATATACAATGTTTACATATTCTGTTGTGCTGCAGCAAGTAAGAATTTCATTGTCCCATCCTGAACATATGACGATAAAATACTCGACCCTAGATCCTCTGGCCACTAGTACATCAGGAAGATTGTTTGTGTCCTCCTTAGTGAAGACAGATCCAAAGTACCTGTTCTGCCATTTCCTTGTTCCCCATAATAGATTTGCCCTTTTCAGTCTTCAAGGGTCCAATTTTGGTCTTAACTAATTTTTTCCTCTTCACATACCTAAAGAAGCTTTTACGATCCTCCTTTATATTCTTGGCTAGCTTACCTTCGTACCTCATCTTTTCTCCCCGTATTGTCCTTTTTAGTAATCTTCTGATGCTCTTTAAACATTACCCAATCCTCTGGCTTCCCGCTCATCTTTGCTACGTTGTGCTACTCTTTTATTTTTATACTGTCCCTGACTTCCCTTGTCAGCCATGGTCGCCCCTTACTCCCCTTGGAATCTTTCTTCCTCCTTGGAATGAACTGATCCTGCACCTTCTGTATTATTCCCAGAAATACCCGCCATTGTTGTTCCACTGTCATCCCTGCTAGGTTATCTTTCCAGTCAACTTTGGCCAGCTCCTCCCTCATGCCTCCATAGTCCCCTTTGTTCAACTGTAACACTGACACCTCCGATCTACCCTTCTTCCTCTCGAATTGTAGATTAAAACATCATATTATGGTCACTATCTCCTAATGGCTCCTTTACCTCGAGTTCCCTTCTCAAATCCGGTTCATTACACAACACTAAATGCAAAATTGCCTTCTCCCAGGTAGGCTCCAATACAAGCTGCTATAAGAATCCATCATGGTGGCATTCCACAAACTCCCTTTCTTGGGGTCCAGTACCAACCTGATTTTCCCAGTCTCCCTGCATGTTGAAATCTCCCATCACAACCGTAGCATTACCTTTAGGACATGCCAATTTGAACTCCTGATTCAACTTGCACCTTATATCCAGGCTACTGTTTAGGGTAAAGCAGACGCAATGGGCTGAAGGGCCTAATTCTACTCCTGGAACTTGTGAGTCGGGATCCTTCTTCAGACCAGACCAGATCCCAGATTCTTTTACGAATTCCTACAGCAACAATCAGAGATAGTTCGGTACTTAGATTGAACTTAGGAGCAGTCTTCGCCAAAGAAAACACTGGAACTTGGAATTACAGTAAAACTGCAAGAATAACACAATTTTTAATAAAAAGAATTTACAACTCCATTCGCCACAAAGTATTACAGTAACAGAAATATATATTTTTTCCCTTGGTTTTGCATAAGACAATAAGCAAGTCTAATAATCAAAAAAATGATGGAAAAATTCTCAATTACGAGGAATGAACCGATGAATAATATTGAATCATTTATAACGTTTATTGGAATTTATGCAAGTTTATACATATTATTGCACTAAAATAATTAATAAATAGCAATCTTTATACTGCTGAAATGCTGAACCATATATACAGTGTGAAGTTTCAATGTTGTATGAAAAGCCTGGCATCTATGAAGATTCAGACTTGCTAACCAGTCTGTAATTGTACAAAACGTTACAACTTGTACAAAAATGCTTCAGCTCGTGAGTAAAAAGAGTTCAAATAACCTCCGTCGTTTCCCTGATTTACTTGCAAGAGAATGGTGAAGTAATGTGTGTCTAGTCAGTTAAATAAACCACCTGCTAAACCAGCCGAATGAAAGTGCCACATAACACCCGGGCTACAAAGTGTTCTCACTGGATGCAATCTGTGGAGCTAAAGTAAGAAGGAAAAAAAGCCCATGGGAGCACAGTGTAATGTCAAACTTGTAGTGTTAAAAATGTGGCAATGACCATTAAAATCGGCATATAACCATGCCATGAGATCAAATGTTCACCACAAAACCCTCGAGAGTTTGGCTTCATCTGTAAACATGTTAGTGTACTCGTTTGGAGTTATAGTGTTGGATGCTTTAGCTTATTTAACCAAACTCTCCACGTTTAAAGCTATGCGGGCGCTCCTGGATGCCTGCCGCAGTGTGTACGTGTCTAAAACCGGGAGAGAGAAAGTCCAACATATACAGAAACATGTAGAGGCCATCATCTCCAAGCGAATGGCATCTTCACCGCAAACACAGTAAGTGTCAGGAAGGTCAAGTCACAGTCACACACAGTCAGGCGTTTGGGGGGAAGTTCTTGCTGTGATGCTGTGCGTACCACTGCTGTCTCTGCTTGCGGTTGTCAAGCTCAGTCAGGAGAGCTTGTCTGTACGCCTCGTAGGACTTGACAATCCTTTCCAGTTCCTTCATGAACAGCAGTTTGAGCAAGCCTTGGTAAGTGTCCAGGTCTGCCAGTTGGAAGAGCTCCCACTTCAGAATGTGATCATATCTGCAGCGGCGGCACCAAACGCCAATGGAGTTAGACTTGATCAAATCACACTTCCAAAAGGAACACTCACACGATTCGAGCCAGAACACACATACGTACATACACGTTCTATATCTAAACACAACTTGCATTGCAGATGCATGAGGTTACTGGGTGGAGTATAACTGGACAGGTAGGAGGAGGATTGAAGAATAGTCTCTGGAGAAAAGGAATAGGCGACGTTGCACGTTGTGACCCCTCTTCAGACAGAGTCAGGGGAAAGGGAAACAAGAGACCTTTGATTCCACCCTCTCCCTTGAGCCTCACATCCGCCATGTCATTAAAACCTCCTTCTTTCATCTCCGCAACATCGCCAAACTCAGACCCTCTCTCACACCGCCCGCTGCTGAAAGACTCATCCATGCCTTCATCTCCTCCCGACTGGACTACTGCAACTCACTTCCCCTTGGCATCAGCCCCACCTACATCAACCGACTCCAACTGGTCCAGAACGCAGCCGCCCGACTCATCACCCACACCAAATCCTGGCATCACATCACTCCAGTCCTCAAACAACTTCACTGGCTTCCCATCTCCCACCGGATCACCTACAAAATCCTTATCCTCACCTACAAAGCCCTCCACTATCTAGCCCCCCCATATCTCACTGACCTCCTCTCCCCCTACCAACCCTCACGGTCCCTCAGATCCACATCAGCCGGTCTCCTCTCCATCCACAAATCCAACCTCCGCAGTTTTGGGGACAGAGCCTTCTCCAGGGCAGCCCCCAGGCTCTGGAACTCCCTCCCCCAACTGATCCGCAATTCCTTGTCCCTCACCATCTTCCAGTCCCGCCTCAAGACCCATCTCTTCACCTCTGCCTATCCTTAGCCCCACGTCCCCCTCCCTTTTCATCTGTGCATTAATTGCCTCATATTGTGTTTTGTATTGAATTCTGTCTTTACTTTGTGTACTAGTCATGTCTCTACTATTTATTTCCTTCCGCATACATGTTTTTCCTCTACCTGCTAAATTCTGTCTCTTGAAAGGCCCCCATAAATAAAATGTATTATTATTATTATTAAGAGATATTGACGGCGACATAGAGAGATAGAATATAATATAGAGAGATATATGAATGTAACTCTATGTAAAAAAGTAAGACAATGCCTCAACAAGACGACTTTGAAGCTAGGACAACGAGACTCACCAATTGCCTGTGTCTTTTATCATCGCATCTATATTTTTTGCATATCTTTCATTCATTTGTTCTATATCTCTCTCTACATCACTATCTATATCTCTCGTTTCCCTTTCCCCTGACTCAGTGTGAGGAAGGGTCTCGACCTGAAATGTCACCCATTCCTATTCTCCAGAGATGCTTCCTGTCCTGCTGAGTTACTCCAGCTTTTTGTGTCTGTCTTTGTGTGCCCAGCATGTCTGGTACAGTGAACAGGGTGAGTGAGAGTGCATCATATCTGATGGGTGATGGAATGTAGGGCACACAAGGAACTGCAGATGCTGGAATCTTGAGAAAAACACAAAGTGCTGGAGGAACTCAGTGGGTCAGGCAGCATCTGTGGAGGGAATGGACAGGTGGCGTTTCGGGTCGGGACCGTTCTTCCAGCATCTGTAGTTCCTTTTATCTCCACTTTACTGTTCCACTGCGACATCTCAAGGTATGTCTGCCTTGCAGAAGTTCTCCACTCACTGCTGTGAGTTCTGTGAGACCCTCTCTCACTGCACACCTTCTGTGATTCCTGCTGCTCTTTGACTATGACCTGATGCAGACTCGCGACCACAGATGGTTTATAGATGAACAGACACTGCCGAATGACTTGAAACATACAAGATTGTTAAGGGCTTGGACACACTCGAGGCAGGAAACATGTTCCCGATGTTGGGGGAGTCCAGAACCAGGGGCCACAGTTTAAGAATACGGAGTAAGCCATTTAGAACGGAGACGAGGAAACACTTTTTCTCACAGAGAGTGGCGAGTCTGTGGAATTCTCTGCCTCAGAGGGCGGTGGAGGCAGGTTCTCTGGTTGCTTTCAAGAGAGAGCTAGAGAGGGCTCTTAAAAATAGCGGAGTCAGGGGATATGAGGAGAAGGCAGGAACGGGGTACTGATTGGGGATGGATGATAAGCCATGATCATATTGAATGGCGGTGCTGGCTCGAAGGGCCAAATGGCCTCCTCCTGCACCTATTGCCTATTGACTTCCAGAACATAGTGCATTTGAAACAAGGAGGTGGGGGAGGCTACCCAGACTGGATAAAACTAATTTCATTCAGGTCACTTACTTTATCAATAACAAAATATTGAACAAGGGTTACACAAAAAAGCTGGAGAAACTCAGCGGGTGCAGCAGCATCTATGGAGCGAAGGAAATAGGCAACGTTTCGGGCCGAAACCCTTCTTCAGTCTGATCGGGGGCGGGGGTGGGTGGGGACAAGATAGGGAAAAGGAGGAGTAGCCCGAAGGCTGGGGGATGGGAGGAGACAGCAGGGGGACTGAGGAAGGGGAGGAGACAGCAAGGACTAACAAAATTGGGAGAATTCGATGTTCATGCCCCCGGGATGCAGACTCCCCAAACGGAATATGAGGTGCTGTTCCTCCAATTTCCGGTGCTGCTCGCTGTGGCCATGGAGGAGACCCAGGACAGAGAGGTCGGAGACGGAGTGGGAGGGGCCACGTTTTTTTGGCCTTCCATCACAGCTATGTGATGGATGTTTATGTAAAATGTAATTATGTTGTGTCTGGGGTCTATTTGTGTGTAATGTATGGCTGCAGAAACGGCATTTCGTTTGGACCTCCAGGTGTCCAAATGACAATTAAATTGACTCTTGACTCTTATCTCTTGAGGGGGAGTTGAAGTGCTGAGCCACCGGGAGGTCAGCTTGGTTATTGCGGACCGAGCGGAGGTGTTCGGCGAAACGATCGCCCAACCTCCGCTTGGTCTCACCGATATAGATCTGCTGACATCTAGAGCAGCGGACGCAATAGATGAGGTTGGAAGAGATGCAGGTAAACCTCTGTCGCACCTGGAACGATTGCTTGGGTCCTTGAACGGAGTCGAGGGGGGAGGTAAAGGGACAAGTGTTGCATCTCTTGCGGTTTGCAAGGGAAAGTGCCCGGGGAGGGGGTGGACCGAGAGGGAAGGGAAGAATTGACAAGGGAGTTATGGAGGGAGCGGTCTTTGCGGAAGGCAGATATGGGGGAGATGGGAAGATGTGGCGAGTGGTGGGGTCACGTTGGAGGTGGCGAAACTGACGGAGGATTACTTTTTGTATGTGACGGCTGGTGGGGTGACAGGTGAGGACTAGGGGGACTCGGCCCTTGTTGCGAGTGCGGGGATGGGGAGAGAGAGCAGTGTTGCGGGGTATGGAAGAGACCCTGGTGCGAGCCTCATTTATGGTGGAGGAGGGGAACCCCCGTTCCCTGAATAGTGAGGACATTTCAGATGTCCTGGTGTGGAACGCCTCATCCGTGGAGCAGGTGCGGCGTAGACGGAGGAATTGGGAGTAGGGGATGGAGTCCTTACAGGAAGCAGGGTGGGAAGAAGTGTAGTCCAGATAGCCATGGGAGTCAGTGGGTTTATAGTGTATGTCGGTCAGAAGTCTATCACCTGCAATGGAGATAGTGAGGTCAAGGAATGGTAGGGAAGTGTCGGAAATGGTCCAGGTGTATTTGAGTGCCGGATGGAAGTTAGTGGTGAAGTGGATGAAGTCAGTCAGTTGTGTGCGGGTGCAGGAGGTGGCACCAAAGCAGTCGTCGATGTAGCGGAGGTAGAGGTTGGGGATGGGGCCCTGGTATGTATTGAACAAGGATTGCTCGACGTAACCTACAAATAGGCAGGCATAGCTGGGGCCCATGCGTGTGCCCATAGCTACGCCTTGTATTTGGAGGAAATGGGAGGAGTCGAACGTGAAGTTATTGAGGGTAAGGACCAGCTCCGCTAGGCGGAGGAGAGTGTCAGTGGCTGGGTATAGGTTGCTTCTCTGGTCGAGGAAGAACCGGAGGGCTATGAGACCATCGTGGTGGGGGATGGAGGTGTAGAGTGATTGGACGTCCATGGTGAAGATGAGGGGGTGAGAGCCTAGAGAATTGAATCCGCGGAGACGACGGAGAGTGTCTGAGGTGTCTTGAACATAGGTAGGGAGGGATTTAACCAAGGGTGATAGGATGGAGTCAAGGTATTTGGAAATGAGTTCGGTGGGGCACGAACAGGCGGAGACAAGGGCTTCTGTGTGAACTCAGGATTTCTCTCCATTTAATATCCAACTCAATGACAGAGTTTTGCCTCCACCAAAGGAGGTATTTTCATGTGAATTAGAGTCATACAACACAACGCAGGGGACTTGTCCCACCCTGTCCAGACTGACGACCAAGAACCCATTCACACTCACTCATCCCATTCCCTTCCCCTCGTGTTTCCCTCAACCTCCCCCAGATTCCCACATTTACCGCCACACTTGCAGTGCTTTCATGGCTAATTAATCAGCCAGCCGGCTGGAGAGAGTGCAGATAAGTTTTACGAGGAGGTTGCCACTATTCGAGGGGCAGGGAGAGGTTGAGCAAGGTGGGACTTGAATCGTTGGAGTGCAGGAGGCTGGAGGGTGATCTTATAAAGGGGTGTATAAAATCATGAAGGGAATGCACAGAATCTTTTACCCAGAGTCGGAGGAATCAAGAACCAGAGGACTTAGGTTCAGGATGAGGGGGAAAGATTTAATAGGAACCCGAGGGGTGACCTATTCCACACAGAGGGTGGTGGGTGTATGGAACAAGCTGCCAGAGGTGGTTGAGGCAGGGACTATAACAACATTTAAAAGACATTAGGACGGGTAATTCATAAGTTGTAGGAGTAGAACTAGGCCATTCTGCCCATCAATTCTACTCCGCCATTCAATCGTGGCTGATCTATTTTTCCCTCTCAACCTCAGTCTCCTGCTTCTTCCCATATCCCTGACACATACCATGGATATTACGAGTTGGAGGGAAATGGGACAAACGCGGGATAATGGGACTAGCTAAGATGGGTCGTCTTGGTGGGCATGGATAAGTTGGGCTGTTTCTGTGCTGTGTGACTATGATCTATATTCATGGGGAAAACATGCAAACTCCACACAGAGAGCAGGAGTGATCCTGGGCCACTGGGGCTGAGGGAGCATTGCCGCCCACTGTGGAGCCGCTCACAGTGTTGAAGGTGCGGCCTCACACAGGTACTATAGAGCTACACCTAGTCCGCCCTGCACTTGTCCTCTGTGCCCTGGTTATTGAAGGCAAACATGCCTTCTCCATCACCCCCTATCTTATCTACCAGTGCTGCCACATCTACAGATCTGTGCACTTGGACAGAAATACCCTTCATTCCCCAAAGACCCGAGGAGGTGTAAAGGGACTTGGGAGTGCTGGTGCAGGATTCCCAAAAAGTTAATCTTCAAGTCTAAATCGGTAGCAAGGAAGGCAAACGCAATGCTGGCATATTTCAAGAGGGCTAGAATAGAAAAACAGGGGTGTAATGCTGGGGAATTTGGAGCATTGTGAGCAATTTTGGGTCCCATATCCGAGGAAGTATGTCCGAGGATCCAGAGGAGGTTGACGAGAATGATCCCGGGAATGAGTGGGTTAACATATGATGAGCATTTGAAGGCACTGGGCCTGTACTCGCTGGAGTTTAGAAGGATGATGGGGGACCTCATTGAAATGTACTGAATTATTGCAAGGTCTGGATAAAATGCATGCAAAGAGGATGCTTCAATGTCTCAGTTGGCGTGAGGGCATCGTCTCAGAATTAAAGGACGATCCTTTAGGAAGGAGATGAGGAGGAATTTCTGTGATCAGAGGGTGGTGAATCTGTGGAATTCTTTGCCACAGACGACTGTGGAGGCCAAGTCAATGGATATTTTGAAGGCGTAGGTAGATAAGAATTTTGATTGGTATGGGGTGTCAGGGGAGAAGGGGGTTGAGAGGGTGGGATAGATCAGCCATGATTGAATGGGCTGAATGGACTAATTCTGCTCCTAGCACTTATGAAGGTGGACAAAAGTGCTGGAGAAACTCAGCGGGTGCAGCAGCGTCTATGGAGCGAAGGAAATAGGTAACGTTTCGGGCCGAAACCGAAAGGTTTCGGCCCGAAACGTTACCTATTTCCTTCGCTCCATAGATGCTGCTGCACCCGCCGAGTTTCTCCAGCACATTTATCTACCTTCGATTTTCCAGCATCTGCAGTTCCTTCTTAAACACCTGGCACTTATGACCCTGCCATTCATGTCCAGTGCTGGTTGGCAGTGAAAGTTGAAACATTCAAGTATGCTGAGGATGTGACACCATATGTTCACCACATTGTACAGGGATTCAAGGATGTCATCCAATCTTTTCACGCATAAAGGAATAAAGCCTCTGCATGGTTAAAACTGACGACGATCAGAAATCGGTACAGGAAATGTCGCTTTCCGATTAAACTAGACCAAGTGCAGACCCGTTGGGTCTGCTCCCCCAACGCACCCGTTCCCTACCCGTGGCCCCCACGGTCCTCCAACTCAAGCCGTTCCCGAACATAAGATTCCAGCACTCAGCAGTGCGGCTGTTTTTAAATGGCGTCTTTGGGGCGAGAGGCGGGCGCCAGCAGCCGTTATGGTCGGTGGCCAGCAGGAGGCGACAAAATTAGTGAGTGGGAGGAGGGGGGGGAGAAAGATTTTATTAAAGATGTGTACATAAACAGGACGAAATTTAATCAGGAGTGGATATTTGGAATGAAAAGTGAAATCTCTACCGAAATTGAAAAAATCTTGGTGTTTCTGCGTCTGGTGTTGGCGTAGCATCGAATCAAAGGTTGGCACCCACAGGCTGGCTACCACAAGACAGGCAGAAACACACACACACACACACACACACACACAGAGAGTTTTAAATATAGATAGATGTTAGAGCAGAGACGGCCGTTTCTCATGTATACTCACTTGACCGGAGCCCTGGCGTAGACCTTCAGCCAGTCTGGGATTTCTGCCGTGTGGTAGGGGTTGGCGGGCACCAGCTGGTTGCGTTGGGTCTGCCGTGGCTGGTAGGTGACGGGTGGGAGGAGGGCTGGAGGCTGATCGTACCGGGGGACGCTGCAACAAGAGGGTTCAGCACCATCAATGTGTGGACACAACAGAGGCATCGGGTAACGTAGAAACAGAAAATAGATGCAGGAGGAGGCCATTCGGCCCTTCTAGCCAACACCGCCATTCATTGCGATCGTCCCCTATCAATAACCCGTGTCTGCCTTCTCCCCATATCTCCTTGATACCACTAGTCCCTAGAGCTCTATCTAACTCTTTCTTAAATCCATCCAGTGACTTGGCCTCCACTGCCCTCTGTGGCAGGGAATTCCACAAATTCACAACTCTCTGGGTGAAAACTATTTTTCTCACCTCAGTCTTAAATGGCTTCCCCTTTATTCTAAGACTGTGGCCCCTGGTTCTGGACTCGCCCAACATTGGGAACATTTTTCCTGCATCTAGCTTGTCCAGTCCTTTTATAATTTTATATGTCTCTATAAGACCCCCTTCCCCTCATCCTTCTAAACTCCAGTGAATACAAGCCTATTGGTCCCAGGGATCAATTTCGTGAGCCTCAATCACAAGGATGTCCTTCCTCAAATTAGGAGACTAGGGTAGAGGGAGAGGTGGCAGCGTCTGCCTCATGGCCAACATGTGGTGGTGCTCACATGCAGTGGGGTCCCTGTTCATCTCTTGCTCTCTGCACCTGGCAGCATCAACCCTTGGCCACAACTATTCCCCTATCAAAGATGCCTATTGCTCCATCCCTCGCCCTCACTTTGGGAAATCCAACTGCCTGGCTATGCCCCTTCTTCCTATGTATAGGCAGCGACTGAAGAGCACAGGTCCAGTGGTGAGGACTGCACAGAGCTGGTCAGGGGGGGCAGAGGAACGACTCTGGGATTGTTGGGAGTTAGTAGATAGAGTGATGTTCAAAGAAATTGCAACGGACCCGAACCAATATGCCATGGTTGTTACTGATTTCATAAGGAAATGTGTGGAGGAGTGTGTTCCCACCAAAACCTAACCCAGCACATTGATGCAATCGTAGAGAAAGCCATCAACACCTCTACTTCCTTAGAAGAATGCGGAGATTTAGTATGTCGACCAATAGTTTCTTGAACTTCCACAGATGTACAATAGAGGGCATATCGACTGGTTGCAATCATGGCCTGGCTTGGCAACTCGAATGCCCAAAGGGCGAAGAAGACTGTAGAAAGTGGTGAACACCAAAGATCCTATAGCGAGCAAGATAGATCACTCGACGAAAAAGACGTAGTACAGTCATGGGCAGATTCGTGGGTAATTTTCGGCCCCATTTCCGTAACCGGCTTCCGTCTCTGCACCAAAGATCCCGTAGCGGAGCAAAGATACTAGTGCGGAGACGGAAGCCGGTTACGGAAACATCCTCGTAAAGATAAAAGTTCTTTGATTCTGTAGGATCTTTGGTGAACATTGCCCAGTCCAGCTGACCTCCCCACCACTGAAGGCACCTACAAGAGTCGCTGCCTCAAGAAGGCAGCTGGCATCAGAGACCCACACCACCCTGGCCATGCTCTCTTTTCACTTCTGTTATCGGGAAGAAGGTACAGAAGACTAGAAAGTGTAATGTCCAGGTACAGGAGCAGCTTCTTCTCTACAACCACCAGCGCAACCTCCAAATAGGCTCCGAAATCTGTAGACTTGTGGACATTGTTATAATTATTAAAAACGTTGTTTTTGTTGTTTATTTTGGGTATTGCGGAGTGCTATGTGTTACATATGTGTTGTGCTGCTGCAAGTAGTCCTATTTGGGGACCTATGACGATAAAACACTCGTGACTGTACCTGGGAGCACAGGGATGCCGGTACTGGGCCCGTTTGTTGATATGATCCACATAGTAAACACCAAACTCTGGTGATTCCACGCGTTCCCAGCCAGGCGGCAATCCCTCCCGTTCCAGCGGGTGGCTCCAGTGCGTGGTGTTGGTGTTGTGGTCGATGTAGTATTTCCTGCCGCGGATGGTCCAGTCGGCCGACCAGCCCAGGGGGAGCGGCAGCTCGTCCGCAGCGTGGCTCGTCACGTTCCCCGCCGATGTCGACGCAACTCGCCCGATACCTGAAACGCACACGACATTCACGTCATCACACTGATGCATGTAACCATATAACCATATAACAATTACAGCACGGAAACAGGCCATCTCGGCCCTTCTAGTCCGTGCCGAACACTTACTCTCACCTAGTCCCATCTACCTGCACTCAGACCGTAACCCTCCATTCCTTTCCCGTCCATATACCTATCCAATTTATTTTTAAAAGATAAAATCGAACCTGCCTCCACCACTTCCACTGGAAGCTCATTCCACACAGCTACCACTCTCTGAGTAAAGAAGTTCCCCCTCATGTTGCCCATAAACTTCTGTCCCTTAATTCTCAAATCATGTCCTCTTGTTTGAATCTTCCCTACTCTCAATGGAAAAAGCTTATCCACGTCAACTGTCTATTCCTCTCATCATTTTAAAGACCTCTATCAAGTCCCCCCCTTAAACCTTCTGCGCTCCAAAGAATAAAGACCTATCTTGTTCAACCTTTCTCTGTAACTTAGTTGCTGAAACCCAGGCAACATTCTAGTAAATCTCCTCTGTACTCTCTATATTTTGTTGACATCTTTGATGCAGAAATGGATCTTTCCAAAACTGAATCTTCTTGGAGGTTTATTCTGCAGGAAATCCTGCATTACAACCACAGGTAATGAAATGTGAAGAAGGGTCACCACCCGAAACGCCACCTATTCCTTTTCTTCAGAGATGCTGTCTGACCCGCTGAGTTACTCCAGCTTTGTGTGTCTGTTTTCGTAATGAAATCAAACACTCTTTATGTTAAGAGCAAAGTCCAGGCAACATCCCAGCGAACCTCTTCCACACCCTCTCCAAAGCCTCCTTGTCCTTCCTGAAAGGATCTGAAATCAAGTCCAGGTTGGATTTAGGCAAAAGTGCTGGAGAAACTCAGCGGATACAGCAGCATCTATGGAGCGAAGGAAACAGGCAACGTTTCGGGTCATCTGAAGAAGGGTTTTGGCCCGAAACGTTGCCTATTTCCTTTGCTCCATAGATGCTGCTGCACCCGCTGAGTTTCTCCAGCACTGTTGTCTACCTTCGATTTTCCAGCATCTGCAGTTCCTTCTTAAACTCCAGGTTGGATTTGTCCTGCTTTTAGTAGACACAGTGCAAGTGAATCATTTTCTCCATCGGCAGTAGTTGCTGGCATGTTAACACTACTTGGTCTGCTTCACTGTAGAAGGTTCTGCTAGTTTTGATTGAGACAGCGTGGAAACAGGCCCTTCGGCCCACCAAGTCTGTTCCATCCATCGATCACCCTTTCAAACTTGTTCTATGTTAGCCCACTTTCATGTTCACTCTCTACACTAGGGGCAATTTACAGAGGCCAATGAACCTACACATAAACCTGCACGTCTTTGGGATGTGGGAAGCAACAGGAACACCCGGAAGGAACCCACGCGATCGCAGGGAGATTGTACAAACTTCACGCAGCAGCAGCCGAGGTCAGGACGGAACCCGGGTCTCTGGAGCTGGGAGGCAGTGACTTCACCTAAATTCCCCAAGTGAAACAGAGGACAAAGCACGAAGTTGGAGGAACTCAGCGGGTCAGGCAACATCGGTGGAGGGAATGGAGAGGCGACAATATTGGGTCTGGTGTACAGGGTATGTCGGTTATTAAGACTCTTGATATTGCCCTGAGGGTGGAGGGAATGCATTTGAAAGTGGGACAACATAGAACTAGTATGAATGAGTGATTGACGGTTGCCATGGACTTGGTGGGCCGAAGGGCCTGTTTCCATGCTGTATCCGTCACCCCAGATCAGTTCCTGTGACTTCCTGCAGTTCCTGGTATTATGTGGACTGAATCCAATCGACAGTAAAATAGACTAACGCTGGGTATAACTGGAACTTGCCAAAGTGAGGACACTGCTGGGTAAATGGATTCTACTTTCTCCACACAGTTACTGCAGAGTTTAGCAGATGCCTTAAGGGATGGCCTCATGGAAAGGCAAGGCCCAGAGGTTTTCATTCGACAAAAGCTGAACAGGTCAGACAACATTTGTGCAAAGAGAAGGTCGAAATACCCCCTCGACCCGAAAAGTCACCTAGTCCTTTGCTCCATTCATAGCAAAAGGATTTGAGTATAGGAGCAGGGAGGTTCTACTGCAGTTGTACAGGGCCTTGATGAGACCACACCTGGAGTATTGCGTACAGTTTTGGCCTCCTAATCTGTGGAAAGACATTCTTACCATAGAGGGAGTACAGAGAAGGTTCACCAGACTGATTCCTGGGATGTCAGGACTTTCACATGAAGATAGACTGGATAGACTCGGCTTGTACTCACTGGAATTTAGAAATTTGAGGGGGGGTTTTATAGAAACTTACAAAATTCATAAGGGGTTGAACAGGCTAGATACAGGAAGATTGTTCCCGATGTTGGGGAAGTCCAGAACCAGGGGTCACAGTTTAAGGATAAGGGGGAAGTATTTTAGGACCGAGATGAGAAAAACATTTTTCACACAGAGAGTGGTGAATCTGTGGAATTCTCTGCCAAAGAAGGTCGTTGAGGCCAGTTCATTGGCTATATTTAAGAGGGAGTTAGATGTGGCCCTTGTGGCTAAGGGGACCAGGGGTATGGAGAGAAGGCAGGGGGGTACAGGATACTGTGTTGGATGATCAGCCATGATCATATTGAATGGCGGTGCAGGCTCAAAGGGCCGAATGGCCTACTCCTGCACCTATTTTCTATGTTTCTGTTTCCAAAGATGCTGCCTCACCCGCTGAGTTTCTCCAGCATTTTTGTCTACCTTCGATTTTGCCAGCATCTTCAGTTTTTTCTTAAACATTTGTGCAAAGTGGAATGCTTGCTGCTTCAGGTTGAAGAGCTTGTCAAAGTTGCTCTGCAGAGCTGCTTCCACTAGCATGGAAGTCGAGAACTAGGGAGAAGTCACAGGATAGAGACTGACTGTTTCAAGACTGGAATAGTTAAACAATGCATTGAAAACAAACACAATTCCCTGCTGTCTGGGGCAGTGCGGGGGGAGGAGCTAGTAAAAGCTTATTCAAATTGGAGGAACAGCACCTCATATTTCGCTTGGGCAGCTTACAACCCAGCGGTATGAATATTGATTACTCTAACTTCAAGTGACCCTTGCATCCCCCCCTCTCTCCTTTCCTCCCCCATCCAAATTGTACCAGCTTCAAAGTCATCATGTTCAGTCTCATGCTCAAGAAGGCACTGCAGATGCTGGAAAATCGAAGGTAGACAAAAATGCTGGAGAAACTCAGCAGGTGAGGCAGTATCTATGGAGCAAAGGAAATAGGCAACGTTTCATGCCGAAACCCTTCTTCACTGATGTAGGGTGGGGCGGGGGGGGGAAGAAGAAAGGAAGAGGAGGAGCCAGAGGGCTGAGGGAGAGCAGAGAAGGGGAGGAGACAGCAAGGGCTACCGGAAATTGGAGAAGTCAATGTTTATGCCGCTGGGGTGCAGACTGCCCAAGCGGAATATGAGGTTTCTGGTGGTCCTCACTCTGGCCATGGAGGAGGCCCAGGACAGAAAGGTCGGATTCGGAAAGGGGGGTGGGAGTTGAAGTGCTGAGCCACCGGGAGATCAGGTTGGTTAATGCGGACCGAGCGGAGGTGTTGGGCGAAACGATCACCAAGCCTACGCTTGGTCTCGCCGATGCAGATCAGCTGACATCTAGAGCAGCGGATGCAATAGATGTGGTACAGGTGAACCTCTGTCGCATATCTTCCATTCATTTGTTCTATATCTCTCTACATCACCGTCTATCTGTCGTTCCCGACTCTCAGTTTGAAGAAGACTCTCACCTATTTATTCTGTCCAGAGGTGCTGTCTGACCCACTGAGTAACCCCAGCTTTTTGTGTCTATCGGATTTTATTCAAAGCTGAGATTGATTCAGAGAGATTGATAGAGAGGGAGAGGGAGGAGAGAGGGGGGAGAGGGGGGAGAGTATGTGACTTGGGAAGGGAAGCTTGCAAATTGTGGCAGGCACACACCTGATTAGTATGGGTATCAGGCGTTATGGGGACATGGCAGGAGAATGGGGGTGTGAGGGAGAGGGAGATCAGCCATGATTAAATGGCGGAGTAAACTTGATGGGCCAAATGGCCTCATTCTGCTCCTATCACTTATGAACACCTACTGCCTCATTGTTACGGTAAACATGAGGTTTGAGATGGTGATCTGGGCAAGTTCTCGCGGTGTACTCTGCATTTTGCAGCTGTAGTGCACTTGTTACTGAAACAGTACACATTTACAGTGGCAGACAGTACACCAATCCTGCAGAATACTGTGGCCTAGAGCGGAGGGAGTTTCTCAAATCACCTACACTCATCCAAATCAGCCGAGTGCGGGTGGGGGCGGGACGGACTGTAGAATCACCAGGGGAACTTGCCATAAATCATCCAGCCCCTGACTCCCTCTTGTGGAAAGACGATATGCGTTACTGTCAAACTACGGGTCAGATTACAATGTAGAAACAAGGAACTGCAGATGCTGGGTTTAAACCAAAGATAGACACAAAGTGCTGGAGTGACTCAGCGGGTCAGACAGTCTCTCTCTCTCTCTCTCGAAAAAGGGTCGGGACCCATCGTTTTGTGTCGGGACTCTGAAAAGGGACACGGAAGAAGGGTCTCGAAACGAAACGCCACCCATCATTTCTATCCAGTGAGGCTGCCTGTCCTGCTGTGTTACTCCAGCATTTTGTGTCTACTCCCGACCGGGAAATGTCACACGTCCATTTTCTCCAGAGATGCTGCGTGACCCACAAGTCAGATCAAGGCTGATGGGCCAGAGGATGTGGTGCCACTGATCAGACTCCCGTACTTGGCTTCAAGGTGGGTGGGGAGGATGGTCCCGTTCTGTCGGTACTGTTCTATGTGATTGCTACTGGCCTCGTTAAGATATAGATAGTAACTTCACCAGCACAGTTGGACACACTATACATCAATAACTCTGTTATTTGGCAAATAAATAGGAGAAACTGTACTAGTAGCTGCATTGCACTGTGTGCTCAGCCCTCTCCTCTACTCCCTCTTCACCCATGACTGCATCCCTAAGAATGGCTCCAACGCCATCATCAAATTTGCCGACGACACCATTGTAGTAGAACTGATCAGTGACAACAACGAGTCAGCCTACAGGGAGGAGGTCCAGCACCTGGCAGCCTGGTGTGCCAACAATAACCTTGTCCTCAACTCCAAGAAGACAAAGGAAATTATTGTTGACTTCAGGAAGAACAGAGGGGGCAGACATACCCCCATCCATATAAACGGGACTGAGGTGGAGCGCGTCTCCAACTACAAATTCCTCGGGGTACACATCTCGGAGGA
Source organism: Leucoraja erinaceus (assembly GCF_028641065.1). Taxonomy (NCBI): domain Eukaryota; kingdom Metazoa; phylum Chordata; class Chondrichthyes; order Rajiformes; family Rajidae; genus Leucoraja; species Leucoraja erinaceus. The sequence continues at coordinate 66,959,262 of NC_073385.1, forward strand.
TCTGTCCTGGTCCCTCAATACCACCAAACTGATCAAAAAGGCGCACCAGCGCCTTTACTTCCTGAGGAGGCTCAAGAAAGCTCACCTGTCCCCCCAGATCCTGACCAACTTTTACCGCTGTACCATAGAGAGTATCCTGACCACCTGCTTCACGGTATGGTACAGCAGTTGCACCGTAGTGGACAGGAAGGCACTACAACGGGTGGTGAAAACCGCTCAGTACATCATCGGTGCCCCGCGCCCTGCCATTGATGCCCTCCACCGAAAACGGTGTCTGAGACGGGCCGGGAAGATCATCAAGGACCCCTCTCACCCTAACCATGGACTGTTTGCCCTCCTCCCATCAGGGAGGCGGTACAGGAGCCTCAGGTCTTGTACTAGAAGGTTGAGGAACAGCTTTTTCAACAACACACTTACATTGCTGAACTCGGAGTCCCGTCGCTAGATATCTTTGGTCTCTCCATCCACATTGTTAACCAGTACTCCTCTTACTCTAATGTATGCTTGTTCTGTATTTTTTTTTAATTCCTATCTTGCACTATGACTATGACCAGACGCTAAACTGCATTTCGTTGTACCTATACTTGTATCTGTGCAATGACAATAAAGTTGAATTGAGTTGAATTGAATGAGAGCAGTGCTGAACCATTATCTACCTCAATGGTGTCCCTCCTACCTCCCTTACAGGGTTACAGGGTTTCCTTTATTGTCGTTCAGTCTGAACGAAATTTCGTGCCTGCAGTCATACATACATACAATAAAAAAACAACAATAAACACATATTAACATCCACCACAGTGAGTCCGCCCAGCACCTCCTCACTGTGATGGAGGCAAAAGTCTTAGGGTCTGCAGTCTCTTCCCTCCTCTTCTCTGCGGCGATACCCCACCGGGCGATGTTAAAACAGTCCCGCGGCGCAATCACCGCGGCCTGGGGTGGTCGAAGCTGCGTCCACCAGTCCTGCTGACGCAGCCGCTGGCCCGCGGCCGAACCCCGGACTCAAGTCACCGCCGCCAGAATGCCGTCCCAGCCACCGGACCACCGTTCCAGCCCCGAGCCGGATCGCCCTCACGTAAGTACCGTTCAGCCTCGCGCCAGGCCGCCCCGACATGGGCGCCGCTGCTCCCTCGGGCAGGGCCACCCCGACATGGGTGTTCAGAGTTCAGAGTTCCGAGTTTGCTGGCTTTATCTTGCACGAAACGTTATTCCCTTATCATGTATTGATACACTGTAAACGGCTCGATTGTGGTCATGTATTGTCCTTCTGCTGACTGGATAGCACGCAACAAAAAGCTTTTCACTGTACCTCGGTACACGTGACAATAAACTAAACTGAACATGATGTCACTGACCAAAATAGTTAAAACAAGTCCAAAGAGAGCTAAAAATGTGTTCAAATTATAGCATTTCAAAAATCGCACAAAGGACTGCCGAAGGCTTGGCCAGGGGTGGACTGAACTGCATAATGACACTAGTTTTCAGAGTCTGCATCACAGGAAGGGCTCTCCAATCTCCCTGAACCTATATGGCAGTGCACACTTCAAGCGACACCACATCTGGCTCCACCTCACATCAAGGTCACCAACTTCTACACATGCGCCATTTTATCGAGATGCATCACAGCTTGGTTTGGGAAGACTGCAGGAAATTGTAGAGGTTCAAGTCTTGGCATCCTACGGAATGGTCACGAGGGGTGTGGCAATTACATTTAATTAAACTTACATAGAAACATAGAAATTAGGTGCAGGAGTAGGCCATTCGGCCCTTCGAGCCTGCACTGCCATTCAATATGATCATGGCTGATCATCCAACTCAGTACCCCGTACCTGCCTTCTCTCCATACCCGCTGATCCCCTTAGCCACAAGGGCCACATCTAACTCCCTCTTAAATATAGCCAATGAACTGGCCTCGACTACCCTCTGTGGCAGAGAGTTCCAGAGATTCACCACTCTCTGTGTGAAAAAAGTTCTTCTCATCTCGGTTTTAAAGGATTTCCCCCTTATCCTTAAGCTGTGACCCCTTGTCCTGGACTTCGCCAACATCGGGAGCAATCTTCCTGCATCTAGCCTGTCCAACCCCTTAAGAATTTTGTAATTTTCTATAAGATCCCCTCTCAATCTCCTAAATTCTAGAGAGTATAAACCAAGTCTATCCAGTCTTTCTTCATAAGACAGTCCTGACATCCCAGGAATCAGTCTGGTGAACCTTCTCTGCACTCCCTCTATGGCAATAATGTCCTTCCTCAGATTGGAGACCAAAACTGTATGCAATACTCCAAGTGTGGTCTCACCAAGACCCTGTACAACTGCAGTAGAACCTCCCTGCTCCTATACTCAAATCCTTTTGCTATGAAAGCTAACATACCATTCGCTTTCTTCACGAGGTTTAAGGCTGCAATGCCCAAAAGTTCACAAAATTAAATTTATTTTGTATGAAGTAATGAGAGATACACCATATTATAGGACCTGAAATGGTTGAGAGATTCTAGACCCTCGGCATTAACATTACCAATGATCTGTTGTAAACCTACCACAGCCAAGGTAACGCACCAACACCTCCACTTCCTGAGGAGACTGAGGAAATTCAGCATGCCTCGAGTTGCACAACAAACCTCCACAGTGTCACGATGGAAAGCATACTTTAGTTAGTTTAGGTTAGAGAGACAGCACGGACAGCATGGTCCGCGCCGACCAGCGATCCCCGCACATTAACACCATCCTACACCCACTAGGGACAATTTTTACATTTACCAAGCCAATTAACCTACAAACCTGTACGTCTTTGAAGTGTGGGAGGAAACCGAAAATCTCGGAGAAAACCCACGATAGTCACGGGGAGAACGTACAAACTCCGTACAGACAGCACCCGTAGTCGGGATCGAACCTGGGCCTCTGGCGCTGCATTCGTTGTAAGGCAGCAACTCTACCGCTGCGCCACTTGGTTTGGGTACAGCTCTGCCCAAGACTGCAAGAAATTAGAGTTATGGAAGTAACCCAGTCCATCGCTCAGTCCTCCAGTGCTTCTACGCAGCGGAGGTGGAAAGCATCTTGTCCGGAAATATTACCATCTGGTTTGGGAATTGCTCTGCCAAGGACAAGAAGGCTCTGCAGAGAGTAGTGCGCTCGGCCGAACGCACTATGGGAACTTCACTCACCCCCCTGCAGGAACTATACAACAGGAGGTGCAACTCCAGAGCAAATAAAATCATGGGAGACCCCTTCCACCCCTGCAACGGACTGTTCCAGCTGCTACGGTCAGGCAAACGCCTCCGTTGCCATGCGGTGAGAACGGAGAGGTTGAGAAGGAGTTTCTTCCCAGAGGCCATTCGGACTGTAAACGCCTATCTCACCAGGGACTAACTCTACTGAACGTTTTTCTTTCCATTATTTATTATGTAAAAGAATATGCGTGTTATGATTGTGTTTATAATTTGTTTGGTTGTTTGGCTTTTGCACAAAAGTCCACGAGCATTGCCACTTTCATTTCACTGCACATCTCGTATGTGTATGTGACAAATAAACTTGACTTGACTTGACATCCCACCATCTACTCCATCAACACTTCACACTGGCTCAGAAAAGCAGCCAACATAATCAAAGACTTGTCCCACCCTGGTCATCCTTTCTTCTCCTTGCTCCGGTCCAGCAGAAGATACAGAAGCTTGAAAGTGTGGACCACCAGACTCTGGAACAGCTTCCCTCCTCCTCTATTATCAGGCTTCTATACGGTCTTTTCATGCGTTCCTGTCCGATACACCTCTACCCCATTGGACTTTGCCAATGGAATTGATGTTCTACAATGCTACAATTTTGCACTCTGTATCTTCTCCTTTGCTCTATCGTAGTTTCTTAGTGTTAGTTTTTGAGATACAGCGTAGAAACAGGCTCTTCGGTCTAACGAGTTCGCTCCGACCAGCAATCCCCGCACATTAACACTACCCTACACATACTGTGGACAATTTACAATCATACCAAGCCAATTAACCCACAAACTTGAATGTCTTTGGAGTGTGGGAGGAAACCGAAGATCTTGGAGAAAACCCACACGGGTCACGGGGAGAACATACAAACTCCGTACAGACAGCACCCGCAGTCAGGATGGAACCCGGATCTCTGGCGCTGTCAGGCAGCAACTCTACCATGCTGCCTATGTACTGGAGTTTGCATTGACTGTATCTATGAATGGTATATCTGATTGGATGGCATTCAAGCCATGCTTTTCACTGTACCTATACGTGATGATAATAACCCTAAGGCAAAGAAGTCTTCATCTGCGTGGAGAATCTACCCGCACTCGCTCAGAAGAAGGCTTACCTGCTGGAAATCTCCCTTGCCCCTGTGGTATCCGCGCAAAAGGATCAGGTGTGTGGTCGTAGTATCTATAGTCATCGCGGAAGCGCTCAGCTAAATGCCGCCGCCTCTGCCCATCTTCGTAATATGGGTCAGGGTAGTAGTATTGAGCCGGCTGGCTGGCATCGCCGTTTTCAGAGGTGGCTTCAGCTAGGAAGGTCTGTGTCGAGACGCCATACTCTCGAGGCACCTCAGATATGTTGCGTGGGACGTAGGACGGTCCCGGAGGTCGGTTACTCTCACGTCGGACGATCTCGCGTGCCGGCCTTTGGACGGGACCTCGCAGGAAGCTTTGGTTTCGGGAAACCACATCAGCCGAGGCATAGGCAGATGTTCCCGACTCAACTAAAACATCAGTCCGCCTTGGAATAGTTGGCCCGTGACGAATAAACGAAGGTATTAAATCTGTAATTACAGAGAGCAGCATTACAATTATAACTTTAAAAAGCAAGAATACTAAAGGTTTTAGACAATAGACAATAGGTGCAGGAGGAGACCATTCGGCCCTTCAAGCCAGCACCGCCATTCAATGTGATCATGGCTGATCATCCCCAATCAGTACCCCGTTCCTGCCTTCACCCCATAACCCCTGACTCCGCTATTTTTAAGAGCCCTATCTAGCTCTCTCTTGAAAGCATCCAGAGAACCGGCCTCCACCCGAGGCAGAGAATTCCACAGACTCACAACTCCCTGTGAGATAAAGTGTTTCCTCGTCTCCGTTCTAAATGGCTTACTCCTTATTCTTAAACTGTGGCCCCTGGTTCTGGACTCCCCCAACATCGGGAACATGTTTCCTGCCTCTAGCATGTCCAAACCCTTACCAATCTTATATGTTTCAATAAGATTCCCTCTCATCCTTCTAAACCTTCAAACTCCAGAGTGTACAAGCCCAGCCGCTCCATTCTCTCAGCATATGACAGCCCCGCCATCCCGGGAATGTTTTGTGCAACATTCAACACGATTCAGCTGTTTACAGCCAGTTCAAAAATGATTTGGGGACAAGTTGAACTTGATCCAGTCAGGGCAAGACTCCAATAATCAGAATGCTGGATAGTTCACTAGAGTCTGGTTTCCACGCTCCCCTTAATGCCACCCGGTTCTATGGCACAAGTAAACTTGCCAATGTTTACTGGAAAATCTTCCCCAAGAGTTCAGGGGAAGTTTGTCAGGGTACTAATAGGAACAACGTCTGATGTTGACCAATAGGCCAAGTGTGTTGAATTATGTTCACTCGATTTCTTCAAAGTGTCAACATGTTCTAGAGGCCGGGCAAGATAAATAATTAGATTTTTCAATTTCTCTTCTTAAACAAATGGCATAGATATTTACTTTAGATGGTAATCATTCCTATCAAAGAATGATTATTCACCATTACACAAACACAATTGCATAAAACATAGAATACAACACAGAAACAGGGCCCTGGGCACACAATGTCGGTGCCGACAAGATGCATGTTAAACTAATCTCCTCTGCCTCCGTGTCATTCACATCCCTCATTGGCTGCATATCCATGTGCCTAACAAATAGCCACTTAAATGCCACTATCGTATCTGCCTCCACCACCAACCCTAACATTGGTTTACAGGCACCCACCCGCACTCCTTTAAACTGGGTCCCTCTCACCTTAAGGCTATGCCCTCTATTTGTCATTTCCATCCTGGAAAAAGAGGTTCTGACTGTCCTATCTATGCCTCTCATTATTTTAGTTTTATTTTAATTGAGAGATACGGTGCAGAAACAGGCCCTTCGGCCCACCGAGTCCACACCAACCAGCGATCCCCATACATTAACACTATCTTTCACACACTAGGGACAGTTTTACATTCATACCGAGCTAATTATCCTACAAACTAATTTTGGTTTGTGAGTGTAGGATGTGGAATGCAAACTCGGGTGATGATGTAGCATGCAAACTGCAAGACGTTTCGAGTCGAGATCCTTCTTCAGACTGAGAATCAGGGGAGAGGGACACTAGAGATATAGAAACATAGAAAATAGGTGCAGGAGTAGGCCATTCGGCCCTTCGAGCCTGCACCGCCATTCAATATGATCATGACTGATCATCCAACTCAGTATCCTGTACCTGCCTTCTCTCCATACCCCCTGATCCCTTTAGCCACAAGGGCCACATCTAACTCCCTCTTAAATACAGCCAATGAACTGGCCTCAACTACCTTCTGTGGCAGAGAATTCCAGAGATTCACCACTCTCTGTGTGAGGAGTTAGGTGTGAAAACGACAGATCAAAGCAGACAATGTTCAAGGAAATGTAGAATGGTTCATTGTTGGAAGAGGGGAATGTTACCATGAGCTGAGCTACAGGGAGAGATTGGGCAGGCTATGACTTTATTCTTTGGAATGCAGGAGGCTGAGGGGTGATCTTATAGACGTGTATAAAATCACGAGGAGAATAGAGAAGATGAATGCAGAGTCTTTTACCCAGAGTAGGGGAATAAAAAAACATGAGGACATATGTTTAAGGTGAAAGGAGCAAGATTTAATAGGAACCTAAAAGGTGATCTTTTCACTCAGAGAGTGGAGGGTGTATGGAACGAGCTGCCAGAGGAGATAGAGGAAGAGGCAGGTACTATAACACCATTTAAAAAACATATGGATAGGTGCATGGATAGGAAAGGTTTAGAGGGATATAATCCAAATGCAGGCAAATGGCACTATTAGATGGGGCATCTTGGTAAGCAGATAAGAATGGTGAGAATGTCAGTAATATATTTTTTAGCCACATTTGTTTACCAAACCTAATTTAGATTTGTGAGCGTAGAATGTGGAATGCAGCTTGGGGTTGGGATTTGAAGATTACTACATCCACTCGTCTTGTTACAACTTATTACATCAGAAGTGGGGGTGGGAGATTGCAACCTTCACGTGGTCCGCCCTGTTTCGGCGGATGCAATCAACCCGGCATGCACAATCAAATAAGATCAAATAGAACAAGTTGTCCTGCAACTTTAGGCTGTGCACACCATACGCAAGAAGAAGACATCAGAAGTAATATGGATCAAGAAAGGCTGGAGATTGACTTTGGTCTTGGCATTGTTTGCTCAAACAAGAGGAAACGTTATTGATCAATGAACAATCTGGTGCTGTATGGATTAGGGCAGCACGGTGGCGTTGTGGTAGAGTTGCTGCCTTACAGCACCAGAGACCCGGGTTTCATCCTAACTACGGGTGCTGTCTGTACAGAGGTTGTACGTTCTCCCCGTAAACTGGGTGGGGTTTTTTCCAAGAACTTCGGTTTCATCATAGTCCAAAGACATATAGGTTAATCGATTGTATTGGTACATGTGTAAAAAATTGTCCCCAGTGTCGGATAATGTGCGGGGATCACTGATCGGTGTGGATTCGATGGGTCGAACGGGCTTTTTCCGCGCTGTACCTCTAAAACTAAAATAAAATAGGGGCACAACTGGCTTATGTGACTGCAGACACAAGGGAGTGCGGATGCTGGGATTGTGAGCAATGATGACTGTAGTTTTCCACAGAACATCATGCTTGCACAAGCTCCATGGGGAGGAGCGAATGCCACCTGAACACAAGTCGTGGTCTGATCAACCATGGCTGGGTGGTCTGGGCGAGGGTGTCTGATGTTGAAAGACCCAAAACACTCAATGACCCCAGGTTACATCACTGATGATGTGTTCAGGAGCATCAATATTTTTTATCAATGCCTTCCTGGCCATTAAAGAGCCTCTGCTCTGCCACATGGGTGGCAGTGGGGAGGCCGAACAGAAACCGAGGAATGGTATGTTGATCCTTGAAATGTGCAATTTATACAGAATTATTGTTTCCGCAAGATTAGCAGCAAACTTTGGAACCAATAATTTAGACAGGTCAAATTCAGTTTCCTTTGGAATCTAATTTGAGACATCAAAACACTGAGAAGTGCTCAAACCTTGCAACTCATTCCTCTTGGACAGCTGTGATCTAAAAACTTCAGCAGACATTAATGAGTAGCAGTGTAATAAAGGCACTGACTATATTTCATTTCAAATTGAAAAGGGACAAAATTGAGCAGCATTGATAATAAACACCAGGACAGTGACTGCAATCAAACCTCTAATCCAGCATCCTGTAATTTGCCAGTTTCACATTAAAACATATGTCACTAATCAGTTTAGTTTTAGTTTGGCGACACAGCACGGAACAGGCCCTTCGGCCCACCGAGTCCGTACCAACCTACGATTCCCGCGCATTAACACTATCCCTCACACACACTCTGGACAATTTACAATTTTACCAAGCCAATTAACCTACAAACTTGTACGTCTTTGGAGTGTGGGGATAAACCAAAATTCTCGGAGAGAACCCAGGTAGGTCACAGGGAGAACGTACAAACACAAAAGATAGACACAAAAAGCTGGAGTAACTCAGCAGAACAGGCAACATCGCTGGAGAGAAGAAATGGGTGACGTTTCGGGTCGAGACCCATCTTCAGGCAAACTGCGTACAGACATGCTCCCGTGGTCAGGTTCAAACCCGGGTCTATGGCGATGTAAGGTAATAAATCTACCGTTATGCCACTGTGCCACCTTAGATGACCCTGAATTCATGTCCTGAACTATCTACTTCATTGGTGACCCTCGGACAATCTTTGATTGGAGTTTCCTGGATTTACCTTGCACTAAACGTTATTCCCTCATTGTGTTTCGGTGGATGGCTCAATTGAAATCATGTATTGTCTTTCTGTTGACTGGTTAGCACACAACAAAAGCTTTTCACTGTACCGTGACAATAAACTAAACTCAAGCATATGGACAACAATAGAGCAAGTGCCAACCTTTTCAAACAAAAACAGATAAATGCCACACGAACTTCCTACAATAAAGTTACATTCTAAACACAACATTTAAGAGGCACCTAAATTAGAATTTGGAAACTTGATCAAAAATCGTGAAATTGTAGAAACAGCAAAAAAAGGTGCAGGAAGAGAACTTACTCATCAGATCAATATCATCATGGATAATCTAGTTTAGTTTAGACATACCCTGTGGAAACAGGCCCTCGGGCAGCAGAGTCCACGCCAACCAACGATCGTCCGTTTACACTAGTACTATCACACACACTAGGGGCAATTTAGAGAAGCCATTCAACCTACAAACTCGCATATCTTTGGATGGTGGGAGGAAACCCGAGTGCCCAGAGTAAACCCACGTGGTCACAGGGAGAGGGTACAAACTCCGTATGGACAGCACCTGAGGTCAGGATTGAACCTGGGTCTTTGGCACTGTAAGGCAGCAGCTCTACCGTTGCACCACCCTGCTACCCAGGGTACACTGATCACCCAGGGCTTGTCCCCTGCTCCTGATTTCTCACATACCCCATTATGTCAATTGGCAAGGAGTGCAGGAATCACAAACAGACTCAATAATGGTGCAGTGTACAGACACAAAACGCTGGGGAAACTCAGCGGGTGAGGAGGCAGCATCTATGGAGAGAAGGAATTGGCGACGTTTCGGGTCGAGACCCTTCTTCAGACTGAAGGGTTTACTTTTACCGGCTCACAAACAGTTGTGACAAAGCACATAAGCTTTCTCTAAAAATAGTGCACATTCACTAAGCCTTACTTCTAATAAGAGCAGAATTAGGTCATTCGGCCCATCAAGTCTACTCTGCCATTCAATCATGGCTGATCTAGCTTTCCTTCTTCACCCCATCTTCCTGCCTTCTCCCCATAACCCCTGACACCCGTACTAATCAAGAATCTATCTATCTCTGCCTTAAAAATACCCACTGACAACACCTCCAAACTGATCAAAAAGGCGCAGCAGCGCCTTTACTTCCTGAGGAGGCTCGAGAAAGCTCACCTGTCCCCCCAGATCCTGACCAACTTTTACCGCTGTACCATAGAAAGCATCCTGACCACCTGCTTCACGGTATGGTACAGCAGTTGCACCGTAGCGGACAGGAAGGCACTACAACGAGTGGTGAAAACCGCGCAGTATATCATCGGTGCCCCGCTCCCTGCCATGGATGCCCTCCACCGAAAACGGTGTCCGAGACGGGCCGGGAAGATCATTAAAGACCCCTCCCACCCCAACCATGGACTGTTTGCCCTCCTCCCATCAGGGAGGCGGTACAGGAGCCTCAGGTCTCGTACCAGTAGGATGAGGAACAGCTTCTACAATAATACCATCACATTGCTGAACTCGGGGTCCCGCCGATAGACTTCTCCAGTCTCTCCGTCCAAAATATTCGATTATTGTTTGATTATTCTGTATTTTTATTTTTATTTCTATATTGCACTATACTACGGACTGACGCTAAACCCATACTCGTATTTGTGCAATGACATTAAAGTTGAATTGAATTGAATTGGCCTCCACAGCCTTCTGTGGCAATGGATTCCACAGGTCAGTTCTGACCATATACTACTCTGACAGATTTACACCACTCAGTTGACCAGTCCACAATAAGGAGCACCACCAAGTGTCATATAAAGTTCGGCAATGTTGCATCAACATGCCTTGCTTACAATATAAACGTTACCAATTATTCAAGTAAGATTTGACGAAGTGTAAAATTAGGAATACTGTTTTAGTGCAAGGCCTGGTGAGATGGGCTGACAGAAGTGTCCACAGGGTTCCATCGAACAGTACAGCACAGGAACAGGCCCTTTGTCCGGGGCAGCTGGAATAATGAAGGACCTCTGGCTCTGGAAGACTGTAGTAAATTCAGAAGTTTGTCAAGACAAGGAGTGCTGGAGGCACTCAGCGGCTCAGACAGCATCTGTGGAAGGAGTGGACAGGCGATGTTTCGGGTCGGGACCCTTCCTCAAACCAGCGTCTGCAGTTCCTTCTGTTGGAGAAGGGTCACAGCCAGAAATGTCACCTGTCCATTTCCTCCACCGACACTGCCTGCCAGGCTGAGTTACTCCAGCACTTTGTGTGTTTTCCTTGATTCCGGCACCTACAGTTTCTTGCGTCCCTAGCTTTACGGCGCCCAGTCCCTGCGTCCACTACTGGATATCAAACTGGATGCGAACTGAACTGGTTTCTGCAATTGTGGCGATCTCGAGAAAAGGCAAGGCAGATCATAAACGAGGCACAACTACAAATGCTTCACCACATATCTGGCATAATCATCCTCCCCCCCCGCACCCCAAACCTGAAGAGCAATTTCCCTCTACTGAAAATAACCTGCCACATTGCTGCTGGTATCAATAACGATTCAAATGTAACCCTGTTTGGCACACTTTCAACAAAGCACATACACAAGAATGTTCTCTCTGAAAAACATCCGGGATTAAGCATCTGCATCACATCTGCTGCCCGACCCAGTCCTGCTCACCCTGCATCAAACAGCGTACTGAGGGACATCAGTCCTTGCTCACTTAGGGGTCAGTCAATAGTGAGTGCCCCACCGGTGGAACTGTAAACACTCTGGTCCCCAGCTTGCTCTGGTCTTGCCCGCCACCCTCTCCAGCATGGCCAAGCCCCCTCTCCCACCCAGCTGGCCATGACCCCACAGATCCTCTCCAAGCCTTGACCCTCACCCCTCCCCAACACCACTCTCTTCCCTCCCCCAACCCCCACCCCTGGGCTGGATTAACACTGCACCCCCTCCCACTGCCCCAAAATCCTGTGCCCCCCCTCCCCCTTACCCCTCACCCCACTCCCATCCCATACCCACAGTCTCCCACCCTTATCCCTCACCCCCCTACCAAAACCATCCTCCCCTTTCCCCTCAACCCCCCTACCCACACCCACCCCCCCCCCTTACTTCCACTACCCACACCCACTCCCCGCACCCCTGGGCTAGATTAACACTGCACCCCCTCCCACTGCCCCCACACCTGTGCCCCCCTCCCTTTACCCCTCATACACCCCCCTCCCCCCCACACTCTCCCCCCCTACCCACACCCCACAAACACCATCCTCCCCCCCCCCCCCCCACACCTTCCGGCACTCACCGCCCTCCCAGCGGCGACGTCCTCCTTCTTTTACCCCTTACCCCTCCTCCCCACCCACCACCCCCCCTTAGCGGCTTCGACGCCTCCGCTTTGCTCTTCTTCCGCGCGCAGCATCTCACGGCGCCGCACCCCCTCCCCTGCCCCGGCCTACCGGCTCCCCTCATAGCCCCTCCCCCCCGCTCCCGGCTCCCCGGCTCCCCGGCCTCGTGCCCGGGCCGGCACTCACCAGGCCCCGCTCGTGTCCGCGCCCAGCACCAGGCCCCGCCGCTCGTGCCCCGCCCAGCACCAGGCCCCGCTCGTGCCCTTCTTCCCCGCCGCATCTCAGTGCCCGCGCCCCGCCCCGACCCCGGCCCCGCCGCTCGTGCAGCCCCGCCCCCCGCCCCGCTCGTGCCCGCGCCCAGCACCAGGCCCCGCTCCCGGCTCCCCGGCCTCGTGCCCGCGCCCAGCACCAGGCCCCGCTCGTGCCCGCGCCCAGCACCAGGCCCCGCCGCCGCCGACGTGCCCGCGCCCAGGACCAGCCCCCGCCGCCGCCGACGTGCCCGCATGCGCAGTGAGAGGCTGCCGGCCGGCCGGGTCCCGGGTCCCGGCACTTCTCTCTTCTCTCTCTCTGTCGGCAAAACAAAACCAGAATTAACACAGCGGGGAATTTAACAGCGGCCGCATATTCAATGTAGGGTATTTTATTGTCGGGCTGGATAAGATAATAATTTATGTAAAGATTCAACCTTCTTTAACTTCTCATATTATCTAAAAACTAAACAGGATTTGTATTGGTCCACGAACCACGTGTGAGGATATCAGCGAGTTCGGTATTCCGACTGCGCATGAGCAGGTCATAGGTCATTTGTTATAAACAGTCTCGGCCAAAGATCCTAGAGGAGCAAGATAGACCACTCCTTCGAAATCCAATGGACTGGCGTGTAGTACATGACGGAACGTCACGGCCGCCATTTTTTAATGCGACACGCGACTTCCGGTATGCCACCCGCTGTGATCCAAAGCAAAGATTATAGAGCTCCGCTATAATCTTTGATCCAAAGCAAAGATCCTCGAGTATCTTGTAGCGGGAACAGCCCCCTCCTTTGCGTAGTTTCCCTTGCATTGTATTGCTTTAACACACACTGCACAAAATTAAATTTAACGTATACATATATATATTTATATGAATGTGTGTCTGTGTGTGAGAGGCAAGTTAGAGATAATTAAGTTTATTCTCATGGATCAGAAGCAACTTTGATTTAAATAATCACTATTAATTTATTTGTCTTGTAAGATGATACACATAAACCATAAAGGCAATTATATATATAATTATATAGTAACACACATATATATACACATACATATATACACACATACATATATACACATACATACATACGTATACACATACATATGCACATACAAATACACACATACATATGGATACATTTATATGCATACATACACACATATAAACATATATATACATACATATATACACACATATACACATACATGCATATATACACATACATATATATTTATACATATGATTAACATGTAGAGGAACCAACGAGAGAGCAGGCTATTTTAGACTGGGTATTGAGTAATGAGGAAGGGTTAGTTAGAAATCTTGTTGTACGTGCCCCCTTGGGCAAGAGTGACCATAATATTGTTGAGTTCTTCATTAGGCAGGCAGTGACTAGTGGGGTACCGCAAGGCTCAGTGCTGGGACCCCAGCTATTTACAATATATATTAATGATCTGGATGAGGGAATTGAAGGCAATATCTCCAAGTTTGCGGATGACACTAAGCTGGGGGGCAGTGTTAGCTGTGAGGAGGATGCTAGGAGACTGCAAGGTGACTTGGATAGGCTGGGTGAGTGGGCAAATGTTTGGCAGATGCAGTATAATGTGGATAAATGTGAGGTTATCCATTTTGGTGGCAAAAACAGGAAAGTAGACTATTATCTAAATGGCGGCCGACTAGGAAAAGGGGAGATGCAGCGAGACCTGGGTGTCATGGTACACCAGTCATTGAAAGTAGGCATGCAGGTGCAGCAGGCAGTGAAGAAAGCGAATGGTATGTTAGCTTTCATAGCGAAAGGATTTGAGTATAGGAGCAGGGAGGTTCTACTGCAGTTGTACAGGGTCTTGGTGAGACCACACCTGGAGTATTGCGTACAGTTTTGGTCTCCAAATCTGAGGAAGGATATTATTGCCATAGAGGGAGTGCAGAGAAGGTTCACCAGACTGATTCCTGGGATATCAGGACTGTCTTCTGATGAAAGACTGGATAGACTTGGTTTATACTCTCTAGAATTTAGGAGATTGAGAGGGGATCTTATAGAAACTTACAAAATTCTTAAGGGATTGGACAGGCTAGATGCAGGAAGATTGCTCCCGATGTTGGGGAAGTCCAGGACAAGGGGTCACAGCTTAAGGATAAGGGGGAAATCCTTTAAAACCGAGATGAGAAGAACCTTTTTTCACACAGAGAGTGGTGAATCTCTGGAACTCTCTGCCGCAGAGGGTAGTCGAGGCCAGTTCATTGGCTATATTTAAGGGGGAGTTAGATGTGGCCCTTGTGGCTAAGAGGATCAGAGGGTATGGAGAGAAGGCAGGTACGGGATACTGAGTTGGATGATCAGCCATGATCATATTGAATGGCGGTGCAGGCTCGAAGGGCCGAACGGCCTACTCCTGCACCTAATTTCTATATTTCTATTATTTTCCAACGATCAATAGATTTACGATCAGTTCCTGTGGATTGGAGGATAGCTAATGCTATCCCACTTTTCAAGAAAGGAGCGAGAGAGAAAACGGGGAATTACAGACCAATTAGCCTGACTTTGGTGGTGTGAAAGATGCTGGAGTCAATTATTAAAGATGTAATAATGGGGCATTTGGATAGCAGTAAAAGGATTAGTCCAAGTCAACATGGATTTATGATTTTACAATGCATTTAAGCCTCTCCCATTTTTATGAGATGCATTCCTGGAATATGTAGGAAGTTTATTGTAACCCAGTGCTACTTGCCTGAACAATGGATGATATATCACTTAAATGCAATTGTTTTCAGTTGTGTGGAGAGATCTGTATATTGAAAATGCGTTTTGCCTCTAATATGTCAATTTAGCTTAAATGTAGAAGAGCTTATTAAAATCTTCTTACAAAGACCGTTAAGTATTTTCTTTCTATCCTCTTTTGGACCCAAGGCATAGCAGAACTGCCAACTCTCACGAAGAGGTAAGGGAGGGAGAGATGGAAGGGAGGGAGAGAGGGAAGGGAGGGAGATCGCGAAGAGAGGGGGAGAGAGAGAGAGAGATCGCGAGAGATGAGAGGGGAGCGAGAGATCGAGAGGAGGGGAGAGAGAGATCGAGAGAAGAGAGGGAGAAGGGGGGGAGGGAGAGAGGGAGAAGGGGGGAGGGAGAAGGGGGACAGGGAGAAGGGGGAGAGGGAGAGTGGAACGATAGCACATTATAACGCGCAGCCGTCCCATTCCGACCAAAGATTATAGAGCAGAGCTCCACTAGTATCTTTGATTGCGGCCGCCGCCACCGAACCCCCCGACCCACCATTGCACCCAAAGATGATAGAGCAGAGTTGTATAATATTTGATTGCACCCTTCTTCACGGCGGGCTTGTGATCTTTGCTTGTGATGTCTTGACAATTCGAGGGATATAATGGGTAACAGCCGCCCATTCTCGGACTTGAATCTGAGCTCGAAAAATCTCCTGGTCACTGGACCTGATGTGTCCGCGGGCCATATTGTGGAGACCAATCCCTTACAAGAACAAAACCAAAAACGTACAGAAGTGTTAAAATTGTCTTTATTATTATGGTAAGAAAAGATCTATTAAAAATAAGTCTAATAACTTTCTAATGTACCGACAAACCCAGTTTTCCAATGGCCGTTGATGGGAGAACGGAAAATAACATTTTCATGACAGAATATCGACTGAAAATAATAAAAATATTTTCTCACCTTTCTTTTTTATTGGGGAACCTAAAGAATGAGGTCGGGTCGTTTAGATTTACGATTAGAATACTTGATAGCAGAGCAGTGAGATGAAATTTAGATAAGGACGCCATGACAGTGTGGGGGAAGCCCAATAAATGCCTCGAAAAATGGCGTCGCCGATCACACGTTTTTCGAGGAGTGGTCTATCTTGCTCCTCTAGGATCTTTCCTGCTAACCATTCAGCGGAAAGACAATACATGATTTACAATCGCGCCATTTACAGTGTATGGATACATGATGAGGGAATAACGTTTAGTGCAAGGTAACGTCAGTAAAGTCCAATCAAAGATGGTCCGAGGGTGGTCTGTTTCAATGCTCCTGCTCTGCATCTGCTTTCCCTGGTTCAGCTCTAACTAAATTATTCTGGGCAGGTTCTGATGGAAAGATCTTTACTTGGGACAATAACATGGTTTATCTTTAGTGCATCTCCACAGTCGAAGTTGACCAACGATTCCTGGTTGTACTAATTAGTACCAGTTTGACATCATGAGCTCTTTATCTGAATTGATAACAGACATGCCTTGGAGGCAAGAGGGACAGAGACAGACATCTGGGACCACACAGATGGTTGGGATTAGATCTGTCCACATGAATCAACAGAGGTACTTTGTTTAAGACGCTCTGTGGATGGTGAACTCACTCTGGGATTTAACCTCCAAAAGCATTGACGGGATTATATCCTTCCAGATTGGGGACACAAGAGACTGTAGATGCTGGAATATGGAACAACAAACAAAGTGTGGGGTGAACTTGGGTGAGGGATGGATCAGATAGACGCACAGTCTCTTGCCCTGAGTAGGTGAATTGTGGACCAGAGTACATAGGTTTAATTCCTGGGCCCCCATCACCTCATCTTTTCCATGGATGGCAAGTACCTTTGCATCTCAATCCCTACTCCTCAAGGCTCTCTGGTTCTTCCTTGAACAGTGACCGTTCAGTTCTCCTCGACCAATTCTCTCCTCCGCCTGACGGAACTTAGCCTCACCCGTTACAACTTCTCTTTCGACTTCACTCATTTTCTCCACGTCAAAGCAGTAGTCACCAGCACGGAGCTATGCCTGTCATTTTGTTGCTTACGTTGAACAGCCCTTGTTCCAAATATACCCCAAAACCAGAGCCCAACTCGTTCTCCACTCAGTTGATGGCTGCATCAGAGCTGTCTACTGCACCCGTGCAGGACTTGTTGATTTCATTGACTTTAATTTTCATCGGTCTGAATAAAGGTATTCCAAAGACATACATGTATGTAGGTTAATTGGCTTGGTATAATTGTTAATAGTCACTAGTGTGTGTAGTAGAGTGTTAGTGTGCGGGGATCGCTGGTCGGCGTTCAACTTCAAGTTCAAGTTTATTGTCATGTGTCCCTGATAGGACAATGAAATTCTTGCTTTGCTTCAGCACACATAACATAATAGGCATTTACTACAAAACACATGAATAAATAAACTGATAAAGTGCAAATAACAAATAATGGGTTATTAATGTTCAGAGTTTGGCTGAGCCAGGTTTAATAGCCTGATGGCTGTGGGGAAGTAGCTATTCCTGAACCTGGTTGTTGCAGTCTTCAGTCTCCTGTACCTTCTACCTGAAGGTAGCAGGAAGATGAGTCTCTAATGAGGTGGATGGTAGCTCAGGACAGCTATCTAGTTGTTGATATTGTCTTTGTATTGTCTTTCTGCTGACTGGTTCTGATGCAACAAATAGCTTTTTACTGTACCTCGGTACACATGACAATAGACTAAATTGAACTGATAGGATGGTTCAGTTGCCTGATAACCTTAAGAACAGCTCTCTATTATATCATCCTGCAACAATATAGTACTCTGTGAAGAGCTTTGTGCACTTTATATGGAATTAAAGTCTTTGGGACATTGGTTCCGTCAAATGTGGTGATCATCTGCCCCCTACTGGAGACTGCATCAACTTCCAACCTCTAGAATTCTATTCCTGTTTGGGAACTCCTGCAAATATTGAAGGACCTTTGAAAATTCTGTGAATGTCAACATATTCCTGGGCTCAACACTAAGTGCTGGAGGAACCGGATAGGTCAGGCAGCATCTGTGGAGGGAATGCACATGGGTCATTTTGGGTCGGGACCTTCTTCAGACTGATGGAATTTAGTTTCATTCAGTTTAGACTGGTTTAGTTTAGAGATACAGCGCGGAAACAGGCCCTTCAGCCCACTGAGTCCGCACCGACCACCGATCCCCACGCATTTGCACTATTCTACACAAACTGGGGACAATTATACATTTATACCAAGCCAATTAACCTACAAACCGGTACAGCTTTGGAGTGCGGGGAAAAAAACGGAGATCTCGGAGAAAACCCACGCGGGTCAGAAATCCTGTAAGGCAGCAACTCTACCGCTGTGCCAGGTGCCGCTCCTGGTGGTGAGAATGGTGGAGAGAAACTGGGACAAAGAGTTTTTTTCTAACTGGAGACACGAAGAACTGCAGATGCTGGAATCTTGAGCAAAACAAAAAAGTGCTGGAATGAACTGAGCAGGTCAGGCAGCATCTGTGGAGGGAATGGGCAGGGGATGTTTCGGTTTGGGACTCTTCTTTGGACTGATGGAATAAGGGAGGCAAAAACTGGTAAAGAGAGGTTGGAATGGGGGGCAGAGCCTATACCTCCTACATCGACTCCATCAAGGAATCCGGACAGCCCTTTCAGGTGAGGCAGAAGTTCACTTGCACTTCCTCCCACCTCATCTACTGTATCTGTTATTCTCGGTGTAGACTTATATATATCAGCAAGACCAAGCACAGGCTTGGCGATTGTTTTGCTGAACACCTATCCCGCTGAGACAATCCCGCTGAGACAATAGACAATAGGTGCAGGAGTAGATCCTTCGGCCCTTCGAGCCAGCACTGCTCAATGTGATCAAGGCTGATCATCCCCAATCAGTACCCCATTCCTGCCTTCTCCCCATATCACCTGACTCTGCTATCTTTAAGAGCCCTATCTAGCTCCCTCTTGAAAGTATCCAGAGAACCGTCTCCATCGTCCTATGAGGCAGAGAATTCCACAGACTCACAACTCTCTGTGTGAAGAAGTGTTTCCTCGTCCGCATTCTAAATGGCTCGCCCCTTATTCTTAAACTGTGGGCTCTGGTTCTGGACTCCCCCAACATCGGGAACATGTTTCCTGCCTCTAGCGTGTCCAAACCTTTAATAATCTTATATGTTTCAATAAGATTCCCACTCATCCTTCTAAACTACAGAGTGTACAAGCCCAGCCGCTCCATTCTCTTAGCATATGACAGTCCCTCCATCCCGGGAATTAACCTTGTAAATCTATGCTACACTCCCTCAATAGCAAGAATGTCCTTCCTCAAATTAGGGGACCAAAACTGTACACAGTAATTCCAGGTGTGGTTACACTAGGGCTCTGTACCACTGCAGAAGGACCTCTTTCTTTTGCTTTCTTCACTGCCTGTTGTACCTGCATGCTTACTTTCATTGACGAACAAGGACCCTCAGATGTCGTTGTATTTCCCCTTTTCACAACTTGACACCATTTAGATAATAATCTGCCTTCCTGTTTTGCTACCAAAGTAGATAACCTCACATTTAACCACATTAAAATGCATCTGCCATGTATATGCCCACTCACCCACCCTGCATTCTCATAGTATCCTCACAGTTCACACTTCCACCCAGCATTGTGTCATCTGCACATTTGCTAATGTTACTTTGAATCCCTTCACCTAAATCATTGATGTATATTGTAAATAGCTGCGGTCCCAGCACCGAGCCTTGCAGTACCCCACTAGTCACTGCCTGCCATTCTGACAGGGACCTGTTAATCCCTACTCTTTGTTTCCTGTCTGCCAACCAATTTTCTATCTCTCACTCTCACTCTCTCTCTCTCTGTCTCCCTGTCTCCACACACACGCGCGCACACAAACACACACACATATATACATTTGCATATGTACACAAACATAAAATTAGCCAACAAACAATAATAGTGCAAAAAAAACAAAACCGCTGCTCTGAAGTCGATGTAGTTCAGATCTTATTTGGAGGTTGTATTGTTTAATAGCCTGATGGCTGCAGAGAAGCAGAAAATGTTGGAGCTACTCACTTTCATTTGTGGCGAGAGGAACATAGTTCACATCTCAGGTCAACAACTTTTCATGAGAACTGGGAAAAAGTGAGAAATATAAGCTTGTTTTATAGCTTCCAGTTCTGATGAAATGTAATTGAAAACAAAAATAAGTCTCTTAGTTAGAAACCCTGGTTGGAAACAAATAAATTGCAGAATAATTAAACGCTATTCAGTTCTATCTCTACAATGGAGGGCACAATTAAAGCCCTGTCCCACGGTACGAGTTCATTCCAAGAGTTCTCCCGAGTTTGCCCTGATTGGAACTCGGAGATTTACGATACTGGCCACTCGTCAGTACTCGGGGCTCTCGTGGACATTTTTCATCATGTTGAAAAATCTTCACGAGTCTTCCCGTGCTTTCCTGCCGTTAGCGAGTCTTCCCGAGTACCTGCCATTAGCGCTAAGACAAGTCCCCGAGCTCCGACGTACCCGCTACGTTCATTCTCCGTGCTTACCATGAGTTTGATTTTTTTTTAAAGTCGGGAGAGCTCTTGGAATGAACTCGCACCGTGGGACAGGGCTATTAGGTTTCTATATGTGTGGAAGGTAGGAATTGAAAGAAATCGATGTTAGGATTAATGACATAGTGCTTGGAGATTATGGCGATAGAAGCAGGAAATCTCTGAAGTTTGGTGATCTACTTCCAGTGGACTAAAGGAATTTGATGTGATAAATTATTTGGATGCAGGAACAAACTGAAACACCTCCAATAATCTATATTCTATCCTATGGGGAGAAGGCAGGAAGGGGATACTGATTGTGGATGATCAACTATGATCACAGTGAATGGTGGTGCAGGCTCAAAGGGCCAAATGACCTGCTCCTGCACCATTCAGGTAATTGTCATATGACATTGTCTATTGTCTATAAAATGGAATTCAGAAAATGAAACAATGCATTGTTGCCAAGAGATGGTCTGTAATGTTCCGTTGCTGTGGTAGCATTAGGTCAGTTAAAGAACCTGATGGGACAGTAGCTTTTTTTGAACTGGGAGTGTGGGACATTTACACTTCTGCGTCTACTGTGATAACAGTGAGAATAGAGCACAGCTTATCACATTTCAGTTATCAGTTGAACAAACTTGGTATTCTTAACATCTTGGTATTCTTAACATTCTTAACATCTTTATATTCTGAGACCTTTCCTGTAAAAGATCTTTCAGGGAAAGTGTTGTGACTATCCGCAGAAACTGCGTGCCTTTTGTATTCAATTCCCCTCGCAGTAGACAATAGCCTTCTTTGTGTCATCAGAAGGCTAAATTCAATCTGGAAATTGTCCTCTTGGGGAAAGATCATCAATTTTTTTTAATTTATTGCGACATTTGGATCGATACAGGTATTGTAATTTTCATTTCCACTTAACTTGTGTAGTGCTGATTTACATAAGATGTTCACTCCTGGTTCAAGAGTGTTTTATTGTCAAGCGTGTTTTATTGTCTTATGTCCCAAAACAGGCTATTTTGGCGAGACAGAGATGGTAAGTTTGAATTATTTTATTTTAACGAAACAACGAGCCAACGAGAGTGGAACCAAATTTAAAATGTGGCAGTTACTGACAGTTACAGCAAAAAAACTGCCAATAGAACACCCGCGTTCAGTGACTCCTCCCTCCCGCCCGTCAATCACGCGGGTTCTATTACCCAGAGCCACCACCGGGTGTCGCTACACTATGTTTTTCCCCTTTTTCAAACACTCCCTACACATTAGTGGCAATTTTATGGAGGCCATTTATGGTAATCTAAAAAGCTGCATGTGTTTGGGATGTGGGAGGAAACTGGAACACCCAGAGGAAACCCACACAGTCACTCAAACTCCACAGTACCCAATGTCCGTATCGAACCTAGGTCTCTGGTGCTGTGAGGTAGTAGCTCTACCGGATGCGCCATTGTGCTGCTCATTTTATGAGTGCAAATTCCATTGTTTTCTTTGTTTTGAGTTTTAGTTACTTTGAGAATAGAGCAGGATTTGCTTTTGAGTCAGTTTATAGTCACATAACCTGCGAGAATTGCCAATCCAGTGATAAGCAAGTGCTACACTGGTCCCATTTGCCAGTTCTGGATGAACTAGAGGCCTAATCTGTCGTCTTACGTTCAGTGGCACTGTTTGATAATAACGGGGATTTTTGATGCCTAATACTTAAATAGGAACCAACTTCACCAGAATATTTTATCTGGTTATTGGGGGAACTTTGCCATGTCCAAATCAGCTGGTTTGTTTTCCTGTATCCTAGCAGTGACAATAATTCAAAATTATTGGAATGCTGAAAAATGGAAAGTGCTCATGGAAAAAGCAATTTGTTTGTGTCCTTGCACATGGAAATGGAAATGGGATGAAATACAGATAAGTCCAATATCACAAAGGAAATCTATATAGAACTTTGGCCATACTTGTAGAATTAAATAACAGCTGATAGGAGGTGCTGTAAGGCACGTTTGCAATTGGATCCTAATTTGTTCATTATAGCAACTCCCCAATATTGAGCATTATTGGGGCATCTTTGAGCCCTTAATCCTGCTCTGCTTATTGGTTGTAAGGAATTTAGATGTATGATCATTTAACACATTGGAACTACCTGAATTTTAGAGCCCAGCTGCCTTCATACTTGTTGCCTTCTCCCCCATAACGTCTGACACCCGCACTAATCAAGAATCTATCAATCTCCGCCATAAAATATCCATTGACTTGGCCTCCACATCCTTCAGTGGCAATGAATTAGACAGATTCACCACCCTCTGATTAAAGAAATTCCTCCTCTCCATTCACTTTAATGTCTCTTTATTATCTGCCACTGATCTGCTTTGCATTGTGTGTCACTTTCTTCAATTGGACCCCTCTGCCATCTGCTAATCTCATCATTCGCATCATTAGTACTGAACTATTATCTACCTCTTTGATGACCCTTGGACTATCCTTGATCAGACTTTGCTGGGGTTACCTTGCGCTGTAAATGGGTCGATTGCAAACGTGTATTGTCCTTCAGCTGACTGGTCAGCATGCAACACAAGCTTTACACTGTACCTCGGTACACGTGACAACAAACTAAACGTAAATTCAAGCGCATAGACCATAGAACAGTACAGCACAGGAACAGGCCCTTTGGCCCACTATGTCCGTGCCACGGACGGTTAAACTAATCTCTGCTCTGTACCAATTCTATTTAATTATTATTTTGGTTATTTTGCAGCCACATTAAAATAAGATCATGTGGAGGTGCATTTGTGGAAATGAAAAGCCTCGTGCATCGGAGGGGGTAAGTATATTTGTAATTTCCTGTTGTTGCATTAATGCATTTACAAAATTTGTATTTGTATTCATGGTATATTTTGGAATTTAGTTTTCCTTGTATAAAATAATGTGTGGACTACAATCACTTGCTTATGATTTCAATTGCAAAAATATTTCATGAAAATGCTTTTCCTTTGCTTCACTTAATTTGTCTGTTATATTTTGCCTCTGATAAATGTTAGCCGTTTAAAATTTCTCATGTTTTATTATTTGTTATTGGCATGACATTTTTATTAGATGGGTTGTGCATATTGAGGCAGAGAAATGTTGATTTGTGTAATGTGACTGGTTCACTACTTGAAAAAATACATCCTCCTCTAAGTAAACGTGGGACGTTTATGACATTCATGATTTTCTTCCTGTCCTGTGCAGTGATGAGCAATGGTGGGCCACTAATGTAAAAGCAACCCTGGAAAAGATGGGCATCCTGTTTGTTCCAATATAAAGGGGATTGGGCTGAACAGGACCCAAGCTCTTGGTACTAGGAGTCAGCTGCTCATCATAACACCTTACCTTGTGGGCAGCATTGACCACCAATTCTAAACTCATCTGCTCCAACGTATCACTACTCACCCACAGTCATCAGAGAGCTATTGGCCCTCACAAGAGGCCTGATTTGATCCTTGGTTTTCACTTACGATACAATACAATAAAACTTTCTTCATCCCCGGAGGGAAATTGGTTTGCCAACAGTCACAACACACAAGGTGCACGAAAACTTGAAATTAAAAGTGAAAATAAAAAGAAACAGAAATGCGAATGTTG
Organism: Leucoraja erinaceus; assembly: GCF_028641065.1. NCBI lineage: Eukaryota > Metazoa > Chordata > Chondrichthyes > Rajiformes > Rajidae > Leucoraja > Leucoraja erinaceus. Next base: position 66,983,713 of record NC_073385.1, read on the forward strand.
GCTGGCTGCCGTGTGCACAACGCCTTAAACGGAACGAACAAACAAACAAACGCATGCTTATTCCCTGGGTAGAGAATTATAAAAGTAGAGTATTTCCTGCTGGTTTATATCAAAAATGGACACACTGCTAGAGTAATGGTGGTGCAACAGTAGAGTTGCTGCCTTACAGTGACAGGGAACCAGGTTCAATCCTGACACAAGTGCTTGTCTGTACAGAGTTTGTACCTTCTCCCCATGACCTGCGTAGATTTTCTCCGGCATCTCAGGTGTCCGCCCACACTCCAAATACACACTGGTTTGTAGGTTAATTGGTTAGGTATAATTGTAAAGTGTCCCTTGTGTGTAGGATAGTGTTAATGCACAGGGATTGCTGGTTGGGCCAAAGTGGCTTGGGTGAAAAAGGATGGGTGAAGTTTCAGGTTGGGACCCTTCTTTAGACTGATTGTAGGGGGTGGATCTGGAAGCAAGAAAAGACCATGACAAATTTGAAAATGGGTCCTGACCCGAAACATCAACCATCCTTTTATTCCAGAGATACCACCTGACCTGCTGAGTTAATCCAACACATTGTGTCTGTCTATCCTATTTTTTTCCCCCCTCAATATGAGAATTCATTGTGGGAAAGCCTTTGAGCATGTTAAAATACACGAGGCCAATTACGTAGGGTCTCCAGAGTGACTGATTTTGCAGCAGTGGCCTTGCAATAAAAAAAATGCATTGGCTTCCATGCATTCCTCATTAATGCACTTCTCAAGTCACTAATAATTCACTACTGTTTTCTCTGAAGTCTGATTCACAATGATGCAGTTATTAATAGTGACCAATTATTCTGCAGGCACTGTGCTGCCAGAGTTCTAAAGGTAAGTATTTGGTGGCAGATTTAACTGAGCAGCTGGCTCAGTATGAACAACTGGCAGTGCAGCTGCAAAATGACATCCAGGACAAAGAGGCCCAGCTACACGTGAGAGATGAGCAGCTTAAGGTAACATCAATTCCAGTTGAATATTTGTTACCCTTACTGAGTGAGCTATTACAGTGATCTGTGTACTTTGTGTTTGCATTTCTGCAGTTGGATTTCACTTTAAAGCCTGAAAATTCAGTCCAAAATATTGCAAGTTTTATTTTTAACAATAACAATTAACAATGCCTCTTATTTTCTAAAGCAAAGACTATTGTTAAACCGTTTCACGTCATATGTCGGATCTTTTCAAGGAAATTGAAACACTTGGTTAAGAAGGTTGTACTTCAAAATAGACGACAAAATGTTATTTAAAAGTCCTACCCAAATGATTTAAGCAGAAAGTCTCGCCTGATGCTTCCAGTACAATACTGAGAGAATGCTGCACCTGAAGTGCCAACTTTCAAATGAAATGTTGAATAAAATCGTGTTTGGTGTCTCAGGTGGATGTGAACTATTTTATTTTGGCATATTTTAGAGAAAGAAATGTGTTTTCCAGGGTCCCTTATAAGCAACGTTGGCTGCAAACAAATTTTAGACACTCGGAGGAAGTCATTGTTTTCTGTTTAAATCCAGTGATGATTCTTCGGATCTTGACCATGCGAGAGTTTGTTTTGCCACTGAATAATTTTGGGGCTTGATTCCAAATACAGGCTGTGAGGTTTGCTAAATTTGCAGTGCAATTGCAGCCATGTCTGGATTACTGCATTAATTTAGTGAAGTTGGCATCTCCGAAGGTGGACAGATCAGCAGGTCCGGCAGAAATGTTTCCCAGCCAGTTAAAAGAAGCAAGGGTGGGAACAGCTGAGGTTCTGACTAAATGTTTTCAGTCTTCCCTTGCCAAAGGAATGGTGCCAGAAAATTGCTCAAATTGTCGAGGAGTGCTTCCTGTTAGTATATAATAGCAAAGATGAAATTGTACAGGAGAAGATGCAGATGGATTTAGTTTAGTTAATTGTCACATGTATCGAGTAAACTATTAAAGAATACACGTTTCTGACAAATTTTGTGAGGTTGGGTGAGGAGGCACTGTGTTGGGTGGCACGCTGGCGCAGCGGTAGAGTTGTTGCCTTGCAGACTTTCAGTGCCAGTGGAGCTGGAGGTAGCTTTGTTAGGGATCAACGTCGGGAGCTCCAGCTGCAGGAGCTTTGATCGCCGACTGCGGGAGCTTCGATCGCCCCGACTGCGGGTGTTTCGATTGCCCCGACCGTGGGAGAAAAAGAGGAAGATGGTAAAAGTTATTTGCCTTCCAACACAGTGGGGAATATGTGTCGCCGAAAAACACGATGGACGAGCTGCCTACCCGGGTGGGGAGTCGGTGGGGGGGGGTTGCCGTGAGTGCAGTGATCCTGGAGTCTGGTGCGAGTGTGGACGGCTTTCTGACTTTGGGCGGACAGGGACTGCAGAGAGAGTACAGCGGTCGGTGAAGGAGCGCGTGTGTGGCACGGACATTGAACTGATGGCTATGGGTCTCCGCTTATCCTGTGTGCCCTAGGGATTCTCACATGGCGCTGTGGTGGCTGTTTATATTTAATCTTTATGTAGTTTTGTATCATGTTGCTTTTTTGGTATGACTGTGTGGTAAATCAAATTTCACTGTACCTCGGTACACCTGACAATAAAGGACCATTAAAACCATTGAATGCAAATGAATGATTTCATCCCGTGATTTCATTAATGATAATTTTAATTTTAATGTCTTAATACCAAGGCGGAATTGAAGACCTAACTATTGGTGCACTTGAATTACAAATGTTGCGTGTGTGATTTCCATTCTATGTTGCCCAGTTTTTATCACTGTTTAGAGGTATTAATCTCTTGTTAACTTCCTTAGGTGCTGGAAGACGTCGAGGAGAAACTTCGTGGAAAGGACGAGGCACTGCTGGAAACAACGCAGCATGTGGACGTACTGCAGAGAAAGCTCGACGAGAAGAATCGGGAGCTAGCAGTAAGGAAATCATTGTTTGCTGCTGTGTGAATCTCTATTACAGGGAAAGATCTCTGCAACCAGCTAAGGGATTCTGTTGTAACTGGCAGTGAAATAAAAATAGCAGGGAGCCTCTTGGAAATATATCTGCAAATATGAAAAAATTAGAAGATTTTCTTTTATATGAATCTCCATTCTTTTTTTCTAAATCAGTTCATTAACCCTTTTATGATCTGTTATAGTGTAGAATCACAGTTTATGTGGAGCCTTGCAGCATTGTCATTCTGGTTATGACAGGTTGTTGGCATTGCGGATCTGTGCCACCAATTTTTTTCAGCCGTGACCAAGATCAGAAGAGATCGGATATTTAAGATGCCAACAACACATGAACTCTTGATTATAATGCAACAGTGTCACTATTGACTATATCGTTCTTCATTTTCCCATCCACTAGTGGGAGAGTCTAGGACTAGAGGTCATAGCCTCAGAATTAAAGGATGTTCCTTTGGGAAGAAGATGAGGGGGAGATTCTTTAGTCAGAGGATGGTGAATCTGTGCTTTAGCCTTCTTAATTACAGCGCCAACCTTCCTGTTAATCGCAGTGTGAGTCTATCACCTTGGCTTTGCATCATGTGAATTTCACTCAGACAGTGCCTCCCCCGTTTGCCCTGTCTCACGCCTGCATAATGGGCTGGTGAAGGAAGCGATGTGTGTGTGTGTGTGTGTTCCACTCTGACAGTCGCCGTTCCAGTTGCCGGTTTTTCAGGTGACTGCCGGCAACTTGACAGACGCCTGACAAATCGCCTAAGTGGAACAGGCTCCCGAAAGTCTTTTTAGTTTAATTTGGCTACTTTTTAATTTTTTTAGGAGATGGTTGAAGATTTGAGGAAGCTCGAGGACCTGAATGAAAATCTAAACAAGAAGCTTCTGGCTGAAAACTACGCCAGCCACACCAAGGTCCGGGATTTGAAAGAATGTCACCTGGCAGATTTAACAAATCTCAAAGGTAAACGCAGCACTCAGCTCCGTAAAATCAGGGAGAAACATGCACAAGAAACATCACAGAAAGATCAGTGCTGTTTACAACTTCACAAAGATCTCCAACTTTTAGGACCTCACGCCAAGTTCTGTGCACCCCTTGCAGAACAGGCAACTGGTTCTTTAAATAATTTCACCGAATGGAAGATTAACGAACTGGAAGGTAATTACTCAAAGTTGACCTGTTAATATTTTTGGCCATAAATGGTCCTACCGCAGATTTGTACATCTGTCGTCTCGTGGTAGGGAGTAGGTTTACCCTAAAATATTCTAGCATTAGGGGAATGGAGTGGATTTTATAACAAAACATCACTTCATTTTTGTTTTGCCATGTAATTATCTCGTCCCTGTAACCTCGTGAGATTTTGTGTATGCAAATTGGTTGCTGTAATTCCCATATTTTATCACTGATCACACTTAAAAATATACTTCATTGGTTGGTAAATGGGTTGGTACATTCAGTGATCAGGAAAAGTAGCCTGTAATCTAAGTTTTTTTCATTCAGGTATTCTGGTCAGATTCCTTGATGTTTAACTTTATACCTTAATTTCCAAAATGTTGAGGAGACACATTTTCTGTGGAGCTTTATTCAAGCTTCTAATCTTTTCTCACTGGTGATAATCAAGGAATTTATCATTGGATAAATATGTAAATGGAATTACCATTTTGCCTGAGCAATCTTCAAGCTTAATGAATCGTAGCATTTCAAGGATATTTTATGATTTGAAATGCCAGTAATTAGTAGAACATATGATTTTCACTGATTGCCATTAACTGCAGTGGAAACAATTGCAAACTGTGGAGGTATTGCTTTTTTTGCAACAAATATCAGATCATTATGGGTGTTTTTTCCTTTCTCTTTCTTCAAGAACAAGTGAGGCTTCTGAGCCAAGAGGCGGAAGGATCGGAGGACAGGTCCTTGTCAATTGAAGCTTCGTTCCAGACCAAAATCGAGCAGATCCAAGAGGAGCTGGACAATGTACAGGTACCCCAAATATAATGTACATAATATGGTGACGATTAACTGAATATTGATCTGTTTGCCATTTACCTGGAATGAAATTACTTCATCTTTCAAAAAAGGAAAATTGATGGTATGATATACCGTGAGTTGTTGAAGCATTATAGGAAACAATTTAAAACATTTTTTTTACATAGTTAGTTATGTACATTGTATATTTTTAATCTGGGCTCAACTGTATGAAGGAGTGCTTCCCTACATTTCACTGCTCACTCCATTCCGTGTAGAACCCCTTTCTGAAGAATAAGTGACATGGGATAGATGTGAGCCTGCAGGAAAATTAAATCATAAAATAGTTGTGGAAGAATGGAGCTGTCGGCAGTGGCACATTAAAAGTATAATGCATGCTAAAATTATTTCGAGTCGTACTGCTCAGAAACAGGCCCTTCAGCCCAACTTGCCCACACTGACCAACATGCCCCATCTACACTAGTCTTACTTGCCTGCAGAGTCATAAAGCAAAATATTTAATCTAGAATTTGAATGGTGGCTATTTCACAGACCACTAGAAATCCCTTGGCTTTAATTGACACTAAACTTATTTCTACCCAGCTTGTTTCTGCTCAGAAGCTGCTGCTGGAACACAAAGATGTGGAGATTGACAATGAAGAGGAGGACGACCAGTTACACCTAAGATGTGAACTGGCCACAATGCGTCGAGGCACAAAATGGTGTGTGTATAGTATGACTTTAATTGGGTAAGAAGGAACTGGGGATGCTGGTTTACACCGAAGATAGACACAAAATGCAGGTCAGGCAGCATCTCTGAAGAAAAGAATAGGTGATGTTTCAGATCAAGACCCTTCATCAGACTGAGAGTCAGGGAGGGGGAAATTAGAGGTATGGGGAGGTACAGAATAAAGCAGAGCCTGCATCGATGACTCAGGTAGGTTGGAGCTGACAATGGTCCATTGTTGGCTGGGGATGAGGTGATAATGAAGGAATATAAATGGTGAAATTAGCAAGAGGACTAGGGTGGGGGAGAGAGAGAGAGAGAGAATGGAAGGGTTATTTGGTTAGAGATCCTTCATTCTCTTGTGTAAGAAGGAACTGCAGTTGCTGGTTTAAACCGAAGATAGACACATAAACCTGGAATAAGTCAGCGGGACAGGCAGCATCTGTGTAGAGAAAGAATGGGTGATGTTTCAGGTCAGGGACCCTTCCTCGTTCTCTTTATTTAAATGGAGATACGTGTTTTCTTACAGAGAAGCCTCAAACAATATTAGAAGAATATGAAGATCAATACCAGTTCATGCAAGTAGGTTTAGAACAAGTTACCAAGGGAGCAACCAATGATGCATTTAATTCCCCCACGTACAGTAATCTTAATTCCAAGTGTGCGCATTCTGCACAGATTCAAGAGTCTCAAGTATCCTGCTAATTAATATATTGCATTTTACAAATATTTTATGTGTTGCTTATTCAGATTTTTTTTTTTAAATGGGTCATTTAAGTAAATTTTTGTTTTGCTCTTTTCTATCATCATCCTTACTTTTTGGCTTGATGCTTGCATCTGAGGGGTGCTATTTGCTTCCACACCAGATGGTTTCTGTATGCATTACCACACGCCTTGGACAAGGAGAAAGTCTACTGAATTAGCTAGTTTGGTTGGGGACCCAACAGAGTATTTCCAGACTTTTTAATATGGTTGGGGAATTTTACCTATTAATATTATACGGTCATAAGGAATAGTAGAATTAGGTCATTCGGCCCATCAAGTCTACCCCACCATTCAATCATGGCTGATCAATTACTCCCTCCTAACCCCATTCTCCTACCTTCCCCTCATAATCTCAGACGCCTGTACTAATCAAGAATCTATCTATGCCTTAAAAATATCCACTAACTTGGCCTCCACTGCCATCTGTGGCAAAGAATTCCACAGATTCACCACCCTCTGGGTAAAGAAATCTCCCTCATCTCCTTCCAAAAATAACGTCCTTTAGTCTAGACCTAAAGGGCGTAGCCTCGGGATAAGGATTGGCGTCAAAGCTGCAATAGACAATAGGCAATAGGTGCAGGAGTGGGCCATTCGGTAATCCCTACTCTTTGTTGCCTGTCTGCCAACCAATGTCTGCCCAACCAATTTTCTATCCATGTCAGCACTCTAGCCCTAATACCATGTGCCCTAATTTTGCTAATCCATGCTAACTTGGGCCGAGCCTGTTACTGCTATCCAAACGTGCCGCTATTTCATCTTTTATAATTGGCTCCAGCATCTTCCGATGTCAGGCTAACTGGTGTATAATTCCCTGTTTTGTCTCTCCGCCTTTCTCAAAAAGTGGGATAACATTAGTTACCCTCCAATCCACGGGAACTGATCCTGAATCTATAAAACATAGGAAAATTAACCCCAATGAAACCCTGATTTCTAGAGCCACTTTCTTAAGAATCCTGGGATGCAGACCATCAGGCCCTGGGGATCTACCCAACTTTATTTCCTGCCTAATGTGGATTTCCTTCAGTTCCTCCGTCACCACAGATCCTCTGGCCACTAGTACATCAGGAAGATTGTTTGTATCCTCCTCAGTGAAGATGGATCCAAAGTACTTGACATTTCTCCTCTGAGGGTTGAGAATCTTTTGAGTTCTTTACCCTCCGGAGCTGTGGGTGGAGAACCATTCAGTATATTCAAGGGTTAGCCAGCTAGAATTTTACACTGCGGGAAGTTGAGGGTTATGGGGATTAGGTAAATGTTTAGATCACAGATCAAATCAGCCATGATCATGTGATAGAATGAATAAGGCTCAAGGGCTGATTTTTTAACGTAATAAAAGTTTCCAATTCTACAACTTGCAATTCTAATGACATGTAACAATATGTCTTGAAAGTGTTCATTAAAAGGAACAAGTCAGTGCTACATTGCCCATAGGTCCATTTATCTTAAAGACAATTAAAATAATTTTACTTATATCTGAAAATCACTGAAATCATCAAATCATTTCCCGCAGAGAATAAAAAATGGTAAACTTTTAAAAACTATATTTTTCACCATGAAGTTCCGTTTTTAATGCTTATCCCACCTCTGGTCGTCTTGCTGAATACCTCTGAACTTCAAATCAGCTTGCTATTTTGTTAATCAAATATGTCCGGGAGGCAAACATAGAATCATTACTCTTGTATCACGCCAAAGCGTTTCTGTTTCTTATGGCATCAAGCATCTAATTGGCCAGTTAGATGAGTGGATGATGTTGCTTTGTGTGTAATGTGTCTGTAGATAGGTGAATCTGAATCTGCAGAGGAACTGATGAATTGGCGAGAAACGGTTTATCAGCCAACACCGAGCCATGACAACGATGAGAGGACTGTGGTGGAATTAAGGATGAAGCATGTTGAGGAAAAAAGAGAAGGTAAATTGTGGTACTCTCTGATTCTCACTTGGAACGAATCATACAGTTTACTTTGTTTTAATTTTAAATATTTAAGAAGTGAATGACTTGATTTGATCTTGATGACTTGAAAGTCGAGTGCACCTCTATTTAGGGATCTGTTTGTTGTCCATATTTCAGTCGAGACAAAGGCACTTCACTAGCTAAATTGTGCTGTGACTGAATTGTTATTCACAGAACATACCCTGCTCAAAAGTGTCGATGCGCAATTCCTGTGGAATATGATTTGCCATCGATCATTCCCACCTTCCTATGCAACCTTTACCATTGCACAATAGTGAATGTTTGGCCTACTTTGCATGAGGCCATAAATTACTGTCTTGAAACGTTCTTTGGTGCTTTGTATGTTGAGTCAAATTTCATTTGAATATAACATCCTTTGCAAATCACAAAACTCCAAATCACAAAACAGACGGGAAAATTATTTTTGCCATAATCATTTCACTTTTAATATTTGCTAATGTGTTAGTTGGCAAATGCATTAGCATATAGTTTACATCCCACCCTCCCCAGAATTGATATTTGGTTTATTTTTACGCCCAAGTATTCCTGTCCCTCGTTGAAGTAAAAAATTATCTTGCCATTGACAAGCTAATGATTGCTGTGTGTCTTGCCTGTTTGTGTCTATAAGCCAATGACATTTCTTCTGAGTGGTTTCCCCAAGGTAGATTAATTGTAGAGACAGAATATTTATGAAGATAGTTGTGCTGATATGAATACCTCAGATTTTGAGGTTGTTGTAATGTTTAAATGTTTTTAGTTATTATATTATGAACGTGGGAACTTTGGACTTGACTTTGGAAATCATGAAGTTGTCCCATGGTTTTGAATACTGATACAAACTATGCTGCTTTACAGTCTTCTCCACAACAATCCAGGGAAATCTACTTGAATGGATGAAATTTCCTGGATTTGCAAACTGGTTACATCTGCTATCCATAATCTGATGGCCCCTAAAATTAAAGATTTGGATGATTTCTTGCATAAATATTTCAGAATACAATCCACTTTAAAATAATTTAAATTAAAATATTTCTGTATTACATTGGACATCTTAATTTTGATCTGATACTTATTTAGTTCTAATTAAAATATGTAAATGCTGATTAAACATATTGCACAATGCGAGGCTAATTCGACCAATGAGAGTGTTGTCCGATCGTAAGCTGCAAGGGAGTTGAATGTGTTCTTTGGTGTTTGGAGGAATTAGGGGTGACCTTATTCAAAATTCTAAACATCTCAATGGAGCCTGACTGTGAAGATGTTGACATGTTTCCATTTGTGCCTGAGTCTTGAACATGTGGATAGACACAAAATACTGGAGTAATTCAGCGGATCAGTGCAGCATCTCTGGAGAAAAGGAATAGGGGAACCCTAGATACAAGATAAAGGGACACTGAGATGTGTAGGAATTTCCCATTGCGAAGGGTGGTGAATCTCTGGAATTCTGTAACCTGAAAATTTGTTTGGGCTGAATTTTCTCCCCTTGTTCCATCCATTTGTTCAGAACAAATGTTGCTTGTTAGCTGCGACAAGCTTTCTTTTATTTGTGAGTCGCTTTAGTCCTTGGTTCTTTTACACCCTTAAGCCTCTCATGGCTCTTATATTTACTGACAGCAATGCTGAATTGTTTCCGTAATTAGTTTATGATGATAACAGATGGTTCAAAATATTTTGCCTAGTATGATGATGTAATTAGAATCTGAGTTGTGCAGCACAGGAATGGGCCTTTCATCTCACCACGTCCATGCTGATTTTTGTTTCCCATCTACACTTATCTCATTTGCCTGCATTATATATGTCTCCTTCTATGCTTTGCCTATTACATGTTTGTCTAAAATTACTTTAAAAATGTTGTAATTGCATTTGATTCTGCCTCCTCTGGCAGCTAGTTCCAGATACAAAGACCTCTCGGGGGAGAGAAATAAACTTTCCCTCAGATCGCCTTTACAACTCCGTCTTCTTACCTTAAACTTATGTTCTCTTGTTTTGTAACACCACCATGGAAAAAAGATTTTGGCTATCTACCCTGCCTCACATAATCTTACATACTTCCATCAGTCACTCCTTAACTTTCTCACTCCAGGGAAAAAGAGCCCCATCCATCCAGTTTCTCCCCATAACTAAAATTCTCCAATCCAGGCAACATCCTTGTGAATTTTCTCTCCATTTTCTCCAAATCTATCGCTGATCAGACTGTAGAAGTGTGGCCTAACTCGTGTTTTGTAAAGTTGCAATAAAACATCCCAACTATTATATTCTATACCCACACCTACGACGGCAAACATGCCATATGCTTTCTTCATCAATCTGTTGCCTTGCTAAATTTTGAGAACTTTGGACTTGGACCTCTAAGTCTCTATTCATCAACATTCATCAGTGCCCTGACCTAAGTCCTACAACCATTTTTATTTCCCAAATTCTATCTGCCTGTGCTCCGGCCAACTTTCCATCTCATCTATATCCTACTGTAACCTTGGACAAATCTTCTCGCTCTCCATAAACCACCAATTTTCATGTCATCTGCAAGCTTATATCCTACATTGTGATCCAAGCTGTTATCACCAAACAACGGAAATCTCAGCTGTGATCTCTGTGATACCACAATAATCACATATTTCCCATCAGATAAACATCCTTCCATCACTGCCTCCTATTTAGATCCAATTGGCTAGCCCACCTTGCATTGCATGTGCCCAAATCTTCTGCACTCGCCTACCATGTGATGAAATGAATGCCCGAGTAATGTACTAAAATGATTAGTAGATTCCAGTTAAAGTTACTGCTCATTTTCCAAAATTGTTATAAACCCCAACTAAAATATACTTTCATTGAATTCTTTAGTTAATTCAGTAATCTAATCATTTTATAACATTTAGCTCTGCATTATACATGCAGTTAAATTTCCAATTACATACTTTAGAGTGAGTTTTGATGAATACGCAAGTTTCACTGAAAGACTAGGAGGTTTATTTAACACAGGCAAGTGGGGTTAATATAGATGGCATGATAGTCGGCACAGACACATTGGATGGAAAAGGGCATGTTTCTGTGCTGTACAACTCTTTGGACTATTTAGTAATGAAAGGGAACACTGTTTTAACCCATAGTTTATTCCATCCATTACCTGATGTAAGTAAAATGATCCAAACCAAACTTCCTTATAACTTTTCAATGCGAAAGGATTTATTTTTTCCCCGATATTTACATTGGTAATTGCAAAGGTAGAACACTTACCTTTTTGTCCAAATGGCCATGACACAGGCGTCACTCAGTTTATTAATGGATTTGCAGGTTAAATGACAAATCGGCCTCTCCTGATAAAAAACTGAAATAATATCAATACATAAATCAGTATTGGTATTAGTTGTCTCTGGAATACCAGTGATGTAAATGTAGCTTTGTTACTGCAAGCTTTTAAAATTTAAAGCCAGCCAGCCAGCTGCAAGGTGTTTTAGCCCAGTCAGAAACTAACACCTTAACTTGGGGAAGCCACAAGGTAGCGATGGTCACCAGGGTCCAATCAGTCCATATTGTGTCTGTGTTCATGCTGTCTTTCTGAATGACGTGTCTTCCTGTGACACAAAACTGATTGAGGATGACTGGTTCTTTCTTGGCTGCTCTGATCCAGATTTGATCTCAGAACTGCAGGAGCTGGAGGAGGAACATGGGGGATCTTCAGAGACGAGGACAGGATCAAGGATGGACAAACCAGACCACAGCTGGCCAAAAGCTTATGGTATGTGCTCAGTCTGACACTTTCAATTTAAACTTTGATTTTAAATATCTGTGGAAATTTAATGCTTGAGTTCACTCGACATTTTACGCTGTTATTAATTTTAAGCTTTGCCAAGGTTGAATAAAATATTTTTCTGTTTGGAGTGGGGTGGGGAGCAGCACAGTGGCACAGTGGTAGAGTTGCTGCCTTACAACACCAGACACCCGGGTTCGATCCTGACCACTGGTGCTGTCTGTACCGAGTTTGTACGTTCTCCCCGTGACCACGTGGGTTTTCTCCGGGTGCTACTGATTCCTTCAACACTCCAAAGGCGTACAGGTTTGCAGGTTAATTGGCTTGGGTAAAACTTGTAAATTGTCCCTAGTGTGCAGGATAGTGTCCGGGGGTGATCACTGGTTGGCCTGTACTCATTGGGCCGAAGGGCCTGTTTCCCTGCTGCATCTTGAAAGTCCAAAGCCTTCATTAGTTTTGAGAAGGTAAATATATACTGAGATTTGCTAAACTGAAAAAGCCTTCAACTCAATTTTCAGAGCCATTATAAGTTAGACTGAGATGGCTGGCCTCATACAATGAGAAAGCATTATATCAAGCACATGTTCAATTTCTAATATTAAAAGTAAAATGACAAACAATAGAGACAGAAGTATACTTTGGGAAATCACTGACAAATCTGGAAAGTACAACAATATTTGTCATTTTACCGAATTTACCCCTTTATATATATTAACATTTGAATAGTTCACCATTAATATCAGTTTTGGACATAATGGGCAAAAGGACGGCTTCTGGGGTTGTGACAACCTGATCAATTTTAACTCCCAATTTTTATGTTTGGTGTTAATAGTCATTGGGTTCCATCCAGTGTGCACAGTATCTCCGTCTCTGTTACTACCGATCATTTACGGATCTGTATTTTTCAAGGGAAGTATTTAAAATACATCAAAGCAAATGAGTAGAGCGTTGGTGAATTCATTTTAGCTTGATACCAAGTAACTACATTTGGGAAATTTAAAGGGTTGTTAATACAGCAACTTTGTTGTTCCGTGGTACAAATGTATTGTGAATTCATGTGCAAGGAAGTAAACGTTTCTATTAATATTTAGGATACTATTATTTATGAGGGAATAAAACTTTTAAGTCACAAACAGAAGAACATTCTCGTGTTTTATACCTTCTGGCCAAAGTACAGCAAGTGAAGATGTAAACTGAGCAATAGTTGAGCTGTTTGACTTCTCCAATGCTTCCGATGTCAACAACTACTCCATTGATGGTTGACCTGCCGCCAGTGCACCGATGATCACATTGGCAGCATATCTCCCAACAGCTTCAGATGGATGACCTTAATTCTGACAACGCGTTGCTAAAAGCACAGTTGGTTCAGTACAGGGACCAAGCTAAACCAGATCCTGTCTTTGAAGGATAATCAGTTGAAGGAGTTGTTGCAAAAGCAACAACAGCAAATTAAGCATCTTGAGAATGAGAAATCCATCTTCAAAGAGCAATGGATAGTTGCACAAGGACCGCTTAAACAAAGTCCCTTAAAGATCCCTTAAACAAACTAATCTAAAACAAAGTAATGAAGGCCGAAAGCCCTTGAAGAAACTGAATTTGAAAATCTGGCTCAAGTAAAGGCGGGAGTGAAAATGTCTGAAAGTGCTGATGGAATAGCGCAGGAGAAACCTGAAGAATAGTTGGTGGGATTGTCAGTGATGAAGCAAAGACTTTTGGATGTTATAAACGAGAACAAGGAAGTTGCTTCTCGGGCAGAATCTTTTGAGAAAACGTTGCTGGCAGTACAGACGGACAGAGACAGATGTCTGGAGGATATTGGGAAACTTCAAGTAAGGCAAACATGATCTCAAAGACATGTTTTTTAAGCACAAATCTTAGAAGGGACTTTTTAAAAGAGCACTTTCATTTACTAATGACATGCACGGAAACAAGCCCTTGCATCAATTAATAAATTGAGCAGGATACTAAATCTCAAGGTACTAAAGATGAAGCCATGACATTGCTCATTGGTGAGACTTGTTCCTCAGGATGCATATGATGACTAAATATTTATTTATTTTTTAATTTAAAAGATTCCAAGTTGGACACAGCAAAGATATGTTGTAATCTTGTTTTGCATTCATGTCTGTATAAAGATTGAGCACTATTTTCATTTTGCAGGAAAAGGAAGAACTGGAAACCCTTCAACAATCAACACAGCAGGAGCGCAGAGAGCAAGATCCATCCTGCAAGAATGAATTGGCTGAGCTAAGGTTTGGTTCTACTTGGACTGGGATATCAGTTGCATTTCTATTGTGCCATACGATCAAATGGGATTATCCTTTGATGCTTTGGCCAGCAAACAACGTTTGAAGTGTCGATGATGGTAGCAAACACGGCAGTCAATTTTCGTAGGGTGGTGTCGTAGAGCCACAAATTATTCAACTCCTTGACGAAGGAGATCCGTTTGGTTAAAGGAGGACATTCTGTTGCGAATGGCTGAACGGCTTTCATTTGCTTTGTTTTAGATTAGTTTAGTTTAGAGAGAATCTAAATCCAAGCTGACTATCAACACGCATTTGGGATTGTTTCAGTTCAATAGGCTCCCATTTGGCATATCATCAGCCCCTGGGATTTTTCAAGGGTTTATGACACAAATTCTAGACGGAATTGAAGGTGTGGTGTGTTAGTTAGATGACATCCTCATCTCAGCCCCTGGCAGGCAGGCACATGATGAATGAATGATATCTTTATTTCGAACGATTAAAAAAAAAGAAAAGAAAAGATGAAAATGAATAATTAAAAGGATAATTATATATATACATACATATATACATAAATACATACACACATACACATACATATGCACACATATATACACATACACATATACATAACATATATGTACATACATAAATTAAAAAATCAAAAGCCAATTTCAACATAATACACATTAGACTTGTTGGAAAAGGGATAGGAAGAAGCCTATGCTTGTCAAGTCCTACCCCCATTCTTCACCATTAACAAATGCAAAATTCAATAAAATAAACTAAACAGACAATTCAAATAAAAATACTCCAATCAAGCTATTAAGAAAAAAAGAACAAAAAGAACAAGCACCGTTAACATCTGTGAGATTTACATTCTCCTTCCTCATTATTCTACTTTTCAAAGATATATCTTTTGTACATTTTTTAAAATTGCATTATATTCATTCTTTGTTTAATCGTTTTGTCACGACCATTCCACAAAACCACCCCACAAATGGAAATACACATACTTTTTAAATTCGTCCGAGCATAATGCTATTTCAAGTTTAGTTTCCCTCTAAAGTTATAACCCCCCTCTCTGTCTTTGAACAGGTTTTTGTATGTTTACAGGTAGCAGTTTATTTTTTGCTTTATAAATTATTTGTGCAGTCTTAAATTCTACCAGATCCTTAATCTTTAAGGTGTGTAATTTTAAATACAGTATATTGGTGTGTTCATGATATCCTACATTGATGAAAGGTTGGAAGTGGTACTCACATGCCTTGAGACACACATTATTGTGGGAAGCTTGTGCCATGTCTGTCCACCTGTTTACATCCCTTGAACGAGCTCTTGAGAAAAGATGTACCATGGAAGTGGACACGTGAATGTGACCTAGCTTTCAAATCATGTAAAGCTCAGTTGGTAGAGAGTACAATACTTGTTCATTACGATGTCAATAATCCAATGAAGTTAGCATGTGATGCTTCACCATACGGTGTTGGTGCTGTCTCTCATGTGCTAGTAAATGGAGAGGAGAGGCCTATAGCCTTTGCGTCTAGTACACTCAGTTACAAATAGAACGAGAGGATCTTGCATTAATTTTTGCCGTTAGGAATGTTTCACAAATACTTGTATGGTAGAAGGTTTGTAATCGAGACAGATCACCAGCCGCTGACAGTGATCCTAAATCCAAAAGCACACATACCAACTCTGGCAGCGCATTTGGGAATGAATGATATTGACTGCACACCAGTATCAGCATGCTGACGCCATATCTTTTGGAATCGGAGGTTACCCCAAACAGAGAGAACGTGTTTTATTGTTCTCTCATGTAGATGAGTTACCTATCACGTCAGGGGAAATGCGGAAGGCTACTCTCACTGACAGACTTTTGTCAAGAGTGCAGGAGTATGTTACAAATGGATGGCCAAACAAATTGCCGGATTCAGAGGCAAGAACTGCAACCATTTTTTTTACAGGAATGAAATCTCAGTAGACAAGGGTGTGTCATGTGGGGAGCGAGAGTTGTAATCCCTGAAAGATACGGAGTAAAATTGCTCGGAGATCCTGCTGATCAGCATTTGTGAATGTGTCTAACAAAGAGTCTAGCTAGAAGCTATCTATGGTGGTCTGGTGCAGAGTTAGATGGACAACAATTGTTCATTGTGATTGATAGTCACTCCAAGTGGGTTGAGATGTTTCCAATGAACAAAATGAAATCCAGCAAAATTATAGACATTTTGCGAGGACTGTTTGCATCCTATGGATTTGCAGAGGAAATTGTGTCTGGTAACGGACCTCAATTCTGTTCACAAGAGTTTGCACAATTCATGAAAGGGAATGGTGTAAAACACACTAGAGTCGCTCCATACCATTCCACTTCAAATGGAGCAGCAGAATGCACAGTCAAACAACAGCTGGATCCACATCCAGAGAAAAGACAGTTGTCTCTGTTTCACAAACTGGCTAACTTGAGATGATGAACTAAGGCGAGGTTCTGCAGAGGAAGCATTGCTTGAGGTTGAATTGGGTTGAATGTAGGTGCTTGTTTGTTAACATGGTAATAGAATGGCACATCCATTTCGTCCATCACTTTTAGCAACCTTCTTCCTACTGAGTCTGCGCCGGCCAGCAACCATCCCGTACACTAGCGCAATCCTACACACTAGGGACAAATTACAATTTTAACCAATCCAAATAGCCTACAAACCCTCCCGTCTTTGGGATGTGGGAGGAAACTGTTACTTGATAGAATCTGAAGAACCATGTGGAATTACAGAATTCTGCTTGTACTAGCACTGAACGATTTATCCACTTAATGCTACCCCCTTTCCTCTTTGACGCGCCTTTGAATTGTTTTAAAAAATATATATTATTGAGGTTTTTTTTACCACTTTTTAAGGGAATATATCGGTCATAATTTGCTGAGTGAAAAATAATTTCTCCTCCTCCTCCTCTTCCCCTGGCATTTTTGCTAGTTTCTATACCCTTGCTTCCTCCAATTCAAGAAATGGTCTTTCCTGTTCTACTCCATCAAACCGCTTGTAGAGGAATCCACCGACTGCAGAAAGCAGCTGCTTCAAAGTCCTTGGAGAAGATTCCTTGAAAGCCGTGTGTTCTTCCCAGCCCTTGGTATCGATGACATTTCTTTGAGAAGGTGGGGTTACTGTGTTACCATTCATACTGCTGTTTTCTTTCCAGACATGGACCTCTTCTTGTCAGACAAGCACCCAGGAAGCAAACCATTGAAAATGAAACATACGAGGAATGTGAGGAGGCTTTGGAGATAGACCCCAGTGAACAGGTGGTGGTGGCACGGAAGGTGTGTATTGCCAATCAATTCATCGTTTTCTAGTTGTAGTCTAATTTCCTGACATTTTACATATATCTTGCCCCCCCACCCCCACCCCAGTGAACTGGGAAACTGTGGAAAACCTGCTTCTATGTACTTACTAACTAATAAATAGGATACATAGTGCATTGGTTTGGAGTGGGTGATTCAGGCATCAACACAGAAAACCTGGCCTGGTTTCTTTGTCCAGCCTCGAGGTCTGCACGTGGTGCCCGTCCCCTCACCCAGCAACTCCTCCTCTCCTGCGAGACATGAGGTGTTTGAGTTACTCTCATGTCGCACTCACGCGAATGGGTTTTCAAATGCATATCTCTAATCTCTCTGTTTCAGTATGAAAGAGCGCAGTGAATACAAGCCAAGGTGTAAGCCAAATCTCGAAAGAAATGCAATAAATTTAGTTATCTCATCTTAACCAAAAGAAGATCTTAAATGTAGAGACACCTTTCCAGGAATACAGAGAGCAGGAAAAACAGCTGATGAAGGTTCATCTTTCCCCACCTTCATCATGCTGTATAGTGTAAGAATGGATACGTCACCCATCACCAAGGAATCCAAGACTAACCATGGAAGCACTGTCATTTTCTGATTGACTGCGATAGAGGATTGTTTAGAATCTAGACCTCCTGTCCAATAGTTCACCAAGGAATCTACATTGCTTGTTTACTCATAGAATAGTGCATTCATTTGGACCATTGTATTGAAGCCGCTGCCACCCATTCGTACATTATAATGCGGATCTTTATAACATGATCAGTAAAAACAAATCTTCACATCTGTACCTTGGTATTTTACTAATTAGTTTAATTCTGAAAGAACTAATTAGTTGAGGTTCATAAGTGATAGGATAAGAATTAGGTTGTTTGGCCCATCAAGTCAACTCCTTGATCGAATCATGGCTGATCTATCTCTCCTTTGTAACCCCATTCTCCTGCCTTCTCCCCAAGTACTCTGACACCTGTATTAGGTTGATGTTAGTTAGCTATTGACCTCTGTTTCTGTTTTGCAGGGGAAGAGGCGAGTGAATTTCTTCAAGCGCTTATTTACTGCTCGAAAATGAAGACTTCCCGGACCAGGTCACGCTACTTGGTCTTGGCGTACTTTGCAACACCACATTTGCTTGTTTACATGGGCCTGGCGAGGCTTTTGTAGACGCACTACAGATGGGAATGACATCAATGTATTTATCAAAGTTGTTAATGAGTTGAACACTGATCTCTGGTGTATAAATGAATACTGTATTGTTAATGTATGAAGGCAGCCCCCAGCGATGCATGTTGGTGTTGAACCGGCCGACCCCTGTACGGAGCCGGTTCAGGGCGACCCACTCTTTGCAGGGCATGTCCGAGCCAGGTGTGGCTGTGGTGTTCGGTGCAACAGTGAATTGAAGAGGTCGGGAAGTCTGTTCCCAGCTGGTTCTCCAAGCTCCTAGTGTGTTGAAACCAGAGCCACAGAGGGTGGCTGCGTGATGGGAGAAGTGGCGACGAGATGACAGGCGTTGAGGTCCCAGTTGCTGTGAGTTCTGGGCGAGGTGGTGCAAAGGATGTTTAGCATCCGATGGGGCCTTGCACACCAACCTGTGGGTGAAGTACTCTCTGCGAAGCTTGGCGGGTGTGATACCTGCGAGCACCGGCAGAAGATCCGGAGTAGGACGTAGGCAGCCGGTGATGATCCGCATGGTGTCGTTGAGGATGGCGTCTAGCTTGCTAGTATGAGCGCTGCGGAATCATGCTGGGGCGGTGTACCAGGCGGCA